>NW_024061641.1:162500-202500 GCF_016432855.1 Salvelinus namaycush | reverse complement strand
CTCCATCAGTGCTCAGACTGTCCGCAATAGGCTGAGAGAGGTTGGACTGAGGGCTTGTAGGCCTGTTGTAAGGCAGGTCCTTACCAGACATCACTGGCAACAATGTCGCCTATGAACACAAACCCACCGTCGCTGGACCAGACAGGACTGGCAAAAAGTGCTCTTCACTGACGAGTCGCGGTTTTGTCTCACCAGGGGTGATGGTCGGATTCGCGTTTATCGTCAAAGGAATGAGCGTTACACCGAGGCCTGTATTCTGGAGCGGGATCGATTTGGAGGTGGAGGGTCCGTCATCGTCTGGGGTGGTGTGTCACAGCATCATCGGACTGAGCTTGTTGTCATTGCAGGCAATCTCAACGCTGTGCGTTACAGGGAAGACATCCTCCTCCCTCATGTGGTACCCTTCCTGCAGGCTCATCCTGACATGACCCTCCAGCATGACAATGCCACCAGCCATACTGCTCGTTCTGTGAGTGATTTCCTGCAAGACAGAAATGTCAGTGTTCTGCCATGGCCAGCGAATAGCCCGGATCTCAATCCCATTGAGCACGTCTGGGACCTGTTGGATCGGAGGGTGAGGGCTAGGGCCATTCCCCCCAGAAATGTCCGGGAACTTGCAGGTGCCTTGGTGGAAGAGCAGCAAGAACTGGCGAATCTGGTGCAGTCCATGAGGAGAAGATGCACTGCAGTACTTAATGCAGCTGGTGGCCACACCAGATACTGACTGTTACTTTTGATTTTGACCCCCCCCTTTGTTCAGGGACACATTATTCAATTTCTGTTAGTCACATGTCTGTGACACTTGTTCAGTTTATGTCTCAGTTGTTGAATCTTGTTATGTTCATACAAATATTTACACATGTTAAGTTTGCTGAAAATGCAGTTGACAGTGAGAGGATGTTACTACACACACAACTACTACAACAACAATGACTACAACTACTATAACAACAACAACTACAACAACAACTACAACAACAACTACTACAACAACAACAACTACAACAACTACTACAACAACAACAACTACAACAACAATGACTACAACTACTACAACAACAACAACTACTACAACAACAACAACTACAACAACAATGACTACAACTACTATAACAACAACAACAACAACAACTACTACAACAACAACAACTACAACAACAATGACTACAACTACTACAACAACTACTACAACAACAACAACTACAACAACTACTACAACAACAACAACTACAACAACAATGACTACAACTACTATAACAACAACAACAACAACAACTACTACAACAACAACAACAACAACAACTACTACAACAACTACTACAACAACAACAACTATAACTACAACAATGACTACAACAACAACAACAACTACTACAACAACTACTACAACAAATACAACAACAACAACTACTACAACAACAACTATAATAACAACAACAACAACAACTACTACAACAAATACAACAACAACAACTACTACAACAACTACTACAACAACAACAACAACTACTACAACAACAACAACTACTACAACAACTACTACAACAACAACAACTACAACAACAACAATGACTACAACTACTATAACAACAACAACAACTACTACAACAACAACTACTACTACAACAACAACAACTACAACAACAACTACTACAACAACAACAACTACAACAACAACGACTACAACAACTACTACAACAACAAGAACTACAACTACTATAACAACAACAACTACTACAATAACAACAACAGCAACAACTACAACAACAACAACAACAACAACAACTACTATAACTACTACAACAACTACTACAACAACAAGAACTACAACAACTACTACAACAACAATGACTACAACTACTATAACAACAACAACTACTACAATAACAACAACAGCAACAACTACTACTACAACGACTACAACAACAACAACAACTACAACAACTACTATAACAACAACTACTACAACAACTACTACAACAACAACTACTACAACAACTATAATAACAACAACAACAACAACTACTACAACAACAACTACTACAACAACAACAACAACTACTACAACAACAACTACTACAACAACAACAACAACAACTACTACAACAACTACTACAACAACAACTACTACAACAACAACAACAACAACTACTACAACAACAACAACTACAACAACAACAATGACTACAACTACTATAACAACAACAACAACTACTACAACAACAATGACTACAACTACAACAACAGCAACAACTACAACAACAACAACAACTACTACAACAACTACTACTACGACTACAACAACAACAACAACAACTACAACAACTATAACAACAACAACAACTACTACTACAACAACAACAACAACTACAACAACAACTACTACAACTACTATAACAACAACAACTACTACAACAACAACAACTACTACAACAACTACTACAACAACAACAACTACAACAACTACAACTACAACATCTACAACTACTACAACAACAACGACTACAACAACAACAACTACAACAAATACAACTACAACAACAACTACTACTACAACAACAACAAATACAACTACAACAACTACTGTAACAACTAACTAACAACAACTACTGTAACAACTACTACTACAACAACAACAAATACAACTACAACTACTACTGTAACAACTACTACTACAACAACAACCACTGACAGCCACCTGGTATTCACCAAGTATTTACTGAGATTGGATTGAACTTGGATTTTCCCAGGGTAACGCCAACTTGTTTATTAAATCATTAAGATAACTTGGCATTGCCTAGGGTAACACAAAGTTTGCATATAACTTCTGAATCGATTACAAAACGCAAACTAAGGTAAATAAATCGTGGACTTTAAACTAAAGGAACAGCCTGTTGCTCTTTTAGAGTACTGTGTGAGGAGACAGTCCAGTGTGTGTGCAGTGTTTCCCGCTCGGTTTTCAGCAGTGTTGGCAATATTTGCGTGGGGGGTTTGGTGTCCTTTTGCTAGGGGGGTCCGGGGGCACAGAACATTTTAGAGGCCCTCCTCTTGGCTGCAGAGACAAAATGTTGCATTTTTAAAGCAAATTGTCCTGCAATTGTACACATTTTGCCATGGGGCTGAGAGAAAATGCAGTTTTAAAGCTAATATTCTACAATTGTACACATTTGCCATTGGGCTGAGAGAAAATGCAGTTTTAACGTTAATTCCCTGCAATTCTGCACATTTTGCCATGGTTTAGGCTATGTTCTTATGCTATCTGAGTGACTCAAACACTATAACAAAATAAGGCTCCATGGCATTTTTAAATTTTAGATTCTCCCTGACTGTCTATTTTTTATTTAGGTGATTAATAATTTCTCAAAGAAGATTTTCTTTTAAAATATATAGATAGGTCCATTATCTTTTCTACATAGTTTGTATCTTGTTTTAGTCATTTAAGTTTACACGGAAAATGATTTACAATCCCCAAAAACTGGGTAAACTGCTAAATGAATGTAGGGGGAAACACTGGTGTCAAGACAAGGAAGGATACAAGGGTAGACGGTGAAGTGTGTGGTAGTGAACGGCTGGAGAAGGTCCAGGTTGGCTAGCACCGCTCTGATGGCATTCTACACGGAGACAGAAACACGGATCAATTCATTCATGTATTCATTCATTCATGGATGGATGGATGGATGAAAGAATGGAAGGATGACACAGTGTCCTACCTCCAACTCCCGATTGACAAACTCTTCTCCCATCACCTTCACTTCACTGTGGAAATATAATGTTCACTAATCAGCCTGGTGTCACACACACACACACACACACACACACACACACACACACACACACACACACACACACACACACACACACACACACACACACACACACACACACACACACACCTGCAGTTATTGCCTCCCCTGATCTTGAACTTGTAGACATGTTGTCCAGCCTGGAAGAACCTTGTCTCAGGCAAAGGAAAGGAGAAGGATTGTATAGGCATGGTCCACACTGAGAAAAAAAGACAAATGAATGTATGAACGTGATAGGGTACTGGAAAGCCATGGTCCACCGCTGCCTTCTCTCAACAGTTCTATGTCATTACCTTCGTCCCACGACTGGCTCGTGTGTTTTCCCGTAAACAAGCGCTGTAACATGGAGATATGGCCGTGTGGGAACACTAACTCTAATCTGATCATGGTGTCTATCAATATATTTAAATCGCTGATGTGAAAGATGGAGGTCCTTATGCTTCCAAAACAGTACCGCAAGCAACGCATGTCACTGTTCACACCAAGCGACAGTGACCTTAGCAACTCCACCTTTACAGAAGACGCCTTCTTTCCAATGATTGTTATGTGTAATGCAGCAGTTCCCAAACTAGGGGTCCCTGACATGAAAAATAGGGTCATGGGAGAATTTCCAAAATCCAAAAGAAAAAAATAAATATACACACAAAAAATAAACAAATGTATATTATAATATCATGTTTGTATCTCAATAATCATTGTAATGTGGTTCATCTTAAAATTCTAAATTAAAAACTATTCAAATCTAAAAAGGATGTAATTCAACCAGACAGCGCCCTAATATCATGGTAAAAGGCAGCACTTGACCGTTGCACTTGAATCATTCCCACAGTGAACGGCTAGGATCACCATGAAACCACACACTATTACAGAGACTTTAATATTACCGGCAGCAATTAATATGGTGGGGAGGCAGAGGCACAGAAACTCACATTAATACCGTTGTCAGATAACACTGTTACACTAAGAATTTATGCTATTGCTAGTAATCAAGACGAAACTCTGACTGTTGGACCCAAAAACTCCCCAGCTGATGCTCTCACAGCTAACGTCCATTTGGAGGGCCGAGATGACCATGCAGTGACTTCTGTTCGCTATACATGTCGGGCTATATTGACAAAAAAACAGATTCCATGGGATCGAATGGTGGGCTTTTGCACAGATGGGGCTTCATCTATGGTGGGACGGCAGGCAGGCCTCTGCACTCTAGTTATGAATGTGTCTCCCTCTGCCATATGGACACATTGTATGATACACCCACTGAGCTAGAATGGATACACTGAGAGCAACTGGTGGCAAAAGAGCTGGACACAGAACTCAAAGAGATATACTGCAGCAGGTAACTTCCATTGTAAACTACATCAAACCTCATCCACTGCTCGCACACCTGTTCACAAAACTATGTGGAGAAACGGGATCAGAGCATGACAATTTCTCTATTTCACACGGAGGCTTGGTGGTTAGTGAAGCTTGGTGGTTAGTGAAGCTTGGTGGTTAGTGAAGCTTGGTGGTTAGTGAAGCTTGGTGGTTTGTGAAGCTTGGTGTTTAGTGAAGCTTGGTGTTTAGTGAAGCTTGGTGGTTAGTGAGGGGGAGTGTTGGAAAGATGTTTTCGCATTGAGAGAGGAACTGTTGTCATTCACAATAGATGTAAGAAAACAGACTTGGTTTACTTTCTGTGTAATGAAAATAAAATGTCTCCTTGCCTATGTAACAGACATATTTGGGAAAGTGAACGAACTGAACCCAAGCATGCAGGAGAAATACAAAAACATTGTGACAAAGATGGCGCCGAAGAACATGGCTGACATTTTACATTCTCCCAACCAATTGTGCAATTATGTAATTTTTTTTGCGTAACTTATTTTGTACATAATGTTGCTGCTACCTTCTCTTATGACCGAAAAGAACTCCTGGACATCAGAAAAGCAATTACTCACCGCGGACTGGAAGCAACTTTTTCCTTTAACGAGTCCAACGAGAAGGATATCCTGCTTTCACTGGAACACACCCAAATGCATACCTATTGCGTGAAGAAAAGACGCCGGAAAAGGGGACGCAGATCGGAGATCCCTCTGAGAATCCGGAAGCGAGCGAGTAAACTCCCAATGCCATCCATTCTTCTTGCTAACGTGCAATCGTTAGAAAATAACATTGATGACCTACTATTAAGATTATCCTACCAACGGGACATTAAAAACTGTAATATCTTATGTTTCACCGAGACGTGGCTGAACGAAGAAACGGACAATATAGAGCTGGAGGGATTTTCCATGTACCGGCAGAACAGAGATGCTACCTCTGGTAAGACGAGGGATGGGGGTGTGTGTCTTTTTGTCAATAACAGCTGGTGCAAGATGTCTAATGTTAAAGAAGTCTCGAGGTATTGCTCGCCTAAAGTAGAGTACCGAATGATAAGCTGCAGACCACATTATCTACCAAGAGAGTTCTCATCTGTATTATTCGGAGCTGTCTATTTACCACCACAAAGCGAAGCTGGCACTAAGACCGCTCTCAACCAACTCTGTAAGGCCACAAGCAAACAGGAAAATGCTCATACAGAGGCGGCGCTCCTAGTGGCAGGGGACTTTAATGCAGGCAAACTAAAATCAGTTTGACCAAATTTTTACCAGCATGTCACGTGCAAACAAGCAAAGTGCCAATACAGGATTAAGATTGAATCGTACTACACCGGCTCTGACGCTCGCCGGATGTGGCAGGGCTTGAAAACTATTACGGACTACAAAAGGGAAACCCAGACGTGTGCTGCCCAGTGACACAAGCCTACCAGACGAGCTAAATGCCTTTTATGCTCGCTTCGAGGCAAGCAACACTGAAGCATGCATATGAGAGCACCAGCTGTTCTGGATGACTGTGTGATAACGCTCTCGGTAGCCGATGTGAACAAAACCTTTAAACAGGTCAACATTCACAAAGCCGCTGTGCCAACAACAAGCCGCGGACCAACTGTCAAGTGTCTTCACTGACTGACATTTTCAACCTCTACCTGACCGAGTCTGTAATACCTACATGTTTCAAGCAGACCACCATAGTCCCTGTGCCCAAGGAAGCGAAGGTAACCTGCGTAAATGATTACCGCCCCGTGGCATTCACGTCAGTAGCGATGAAGTGCTTTGAAAGGCTGGTCATGGCTCAAATTAACAGCATTCCCCCGGACACCCTAGACCCACTCCAATTCGCATACCGCCCCAACAGATCCACAGATGACGCAATCTCAATCACACTCCACACCGACCTTTCTCACCTGGACAAAAGGAACACCTATGTGAGAATGCTGTTCAGCTCAGCGTTCAACACCATAGTGACCTCAAAGCTCATCACTAAGCTAAGGACTCTGAGACTAAACACCTCCCTCTGCAACTGGACGGCTTATAGGGAGGAGGTCAGAGAACTGGCAGTGTGGTGCCAGGACAACAACCTCTCCCTCAATGTGAGCAAGACAAAGGAGCTGATTGTGGACTACATGAAAAGGCAGGCCGAACAGGCCCCCATTCACATCGGCGGTGCTGTAGTGGAGCAGGTCGAGAGTTTCAAGTTCCTTGATGTCCACATCACCAACGAACTATCATGGTCCAAACATACCAAGACCGTCGTGAAGAGTGCACGACAAAACCTATTCCCCCTCAGGAGACTGAAAAGATTTGTCATGGCTCTCCAGATCCTCAAAAGGTTCTACAGCTGCACCATCGAGAGCCTCGTGGCCGGTTGCATCACCGCCTGGTATGGCAACTGCTCGGCATCTGACCGTAAGGCGCTACAGAGGGTAGTGCGTATGACCCAGTACATCACTGGGGCCAAGCTTGCTGCCATCCAGGACCTATATAATAGGCAGTGTCAGAGGAAAGCCCATAAAATTGTCAGAGACTCCAGTCACCCAAGTTATAGACTGTTTTCTCTGCTACCGCACGGCAAGCGGTACCGGAGTGCAAAGTCTAGGACCAAAAGGCTCCTCAACAGCTTCTACCCCCAAGCCATTAGACTGCTGAACAATTCATAAAAATTGTCACCGGACAATTTACATTGACCCCCCCCCCCCTCCCTTTTGTACACTGCTGCTACTCGCTGTTTGTTTGTTACCAATGCATAGTCACTTCACCCCAACCTACATGTACAGATTACCTCAACTAGCCTGTACCCCTGCACATTGACTCGGTACCGGTGCCCCCTGTATATAGCCTCGTTATTGTTATTCTTATTGTGTTACTTTTTATTTTAGCCTACTTGGTAAATATTTTCTTGCACTGTTGTTAAGGGCTTGTAAGTAAGCATTTCACGGTAAAGTCTACACTTGTTGTACTCGGCGCATGTGGCAAATAAAGTTTGATTTGATCCAATCAGTGGATTCAGAGGAAAGAATTCTTATTAGGGAGTCTTTTGAACCATGCCCCCTTCCCTCGGCTGTGCATGTTTCTAACAGAAAACAGCATCAGTAAGTGTCCCACACGAGTGATGACTGCTCACCTCCAATGCTTGGAAGAGCACTTTGGCACCTTCTTCCCAATCTATTTGACTGTGATTCCCGGCTCAGTTGACATGCTGGTAAGTGAAATCGAACAGCTGATCGAGCTGTCGTGTGACCGAATGATGCAGACAACGCATTCATGGGTCACTATGGAGAAGTTTTAGTTCCTGACTCAAAAGGGAATAGCCTGCCGTCTCTCTCTGAGCATTATACCGTGTTTAAAAGAACTGGGAACTCAAAAAAAAAAATACTCCAACTGGGAAAGATCGTTTTGAACTGTCATCCAAATTATAATTTTTCTGAGTTCTCAGTTGTCTTGAACAGTGGAGGCTCCGCAGAGGCAGAAGGGGAGGACCATCTTCCTCAGTCAATTTAATAAAAATAGTGAAACATTTAAAAAGTTATCCTTTTTAGATAAAACTATACTAAATATAAATTTACATCGCCAAATAATTGATTAAAACACACTATTTTGCAAAGGTCTACAGTAGTCTCAACAGCACTCTGTAGGGTAGCACCATGGTGTAGCTGGAGGACAGCTAGCTTCTGTCCTCCTCTGGGTACATTGACTTCAATATAAAACCTAGGAGGTTCATGGTTCTCTTATGGTTCTCCGGATACACCATGGTTCTCTTCTTCATGGTTCTCTTAAAATGAAGGAGAAGCAAGAGCGAGAGAGAGCGCTAGCTATATTTCATTGTATTTTTAAAATGTACTTTCAGCTAATTCAGCTAGCTAGTTTAGACTACTCAAACACCCGGCTCAAACAGAGAGGGTTGTTAGCTAGCTGGCTATGGCTATCCAATACAGGAACTCTTCCAAGTCAAGGTAAGCTTTTGGTTTTATTAATTTATTGCCCCCGGGGCCCACCGGTGTAACTGCTAAACTGCTTGCTGACTGTACACGATATTGCATGACGGTAGCAGGTTTACTAACGTGTTAGGTCTATTAGCTATGTTGACTCTGACGTTATAATATGGTGACAACGATGAAGGCTGTGTGTAGCGGTAATGATATTAAGGTTTGGCTTGGTCACAGACAGCTGATGTGTTGGGTAGCACCACTGTACTGCATGATGGTAGCAGGTTTTACCTTTATTTAACTAGGCAAGTCAGTATTCTTATTTACAATGACGGCCTACTCCGGTCAAACTCGGACGACGCTGGGCCAATTGTGCTCCGCCCTATGGAACTCCCAATCACGGCCGGATGTGATACAGCCTGGATTCGAATGAGGGACTGTAGTGACGCGCCTCTTGCACTGAGATGCAGTGCCTTAGACCGCTGTAACACTCGGTTGCGGCTTTACTAACATGTTTGTTTTAGTAGCTATATTGACTATGACATTAGCTAATATGGTGACAACGATGTAGGCTGTGTGTAGCGATTAGTCGTTATGATATAAAGGTTTGCCTTGGAAAGTTTTTTTTGTCTGGCCACAGACAGCTGATTTGTCCACAAACGGAGGGAAAAGGTGAGAGGAAGAGAGCGCGTAGATGCGAGAAAGAATATACAATGGGCAAGTGATCATGCTGTTTGTATGTGGATGCTATGAAAGTGAACTGTGTTGATGTATGATCAGAGGTGTATTAATTCTGCCGATTCTGTTGAAAAGTTTCTTAAAACAGAAGCAAACGGAACGAAACAGGGATAAACATACCTGAATTTGTCCAATAGAAACTCTCGTTTGCAACTGTTTGGACTAATGATTACACACTATATCAGCTAGATGCAGGCAAGAGTGTTAAGGAAAGAAATGCCACAAATTAACTTTTATCAAGGCACACCTGTTAATTGAAATGCCTTCCAGGTGACTACCTCATGAAGCTGGTTGAGAGAATGCCAAGAGTGTGCAAAGCTGTCATCAAGGCAAAGGGTGGCTACTTTGAAGAATCTCAAATATAAAATATATTTTGATTTGTTTAACACTTTTTTGGTTACTACATGATTCCATATGTGTTATTTCATAGTTTTGATGTCTTCACTATTATTCTACAATGTAGAAAATAGTAAAAATACAGAAAAACCCTTGAATGAGTAGGTGTGTCCAAACTTTTGACTGTTACTGTATATACAGTGCACTCGAAAAGTATTCAGACCCCTTGACTTTTTTCACATTTTGTTAGTTACAGCCACAATACCCAATAATGACAAAGCAAAAACAGTTTTTTTTTTAAATGTTGTGCAAATGTAATATCACATTTACATAAGTATTCAGACCCTTTACTCAGTACTTTGTTGAAGCACCATTGGCAGTGATTACAACCTTGAGTCTTCTATGGTATGATGCTGCAAGCTTGGCACACCTGTATTTAGGGAGTTTCTATCATTATTTTCTGCAGATCCTCTCAAGCTCTGTCAGGTTGGATGGGGAGCGTAGCTGCACAGCTATTTTCAGGTCTCTCCAGAGATGATTGGGTTCTGGCTGAGCCACTCAAGGACATTGAGAATTGTCCCAAAGCCACTCCTGCATTGTCTTGGCTTTGTGCTTAGTGTCATTGTCCTGTTGGAAGGTGAACCTTCGCCCCAGTCTGAGGTCCTGAGCGCTCTGGAGCAGGTTTTCATTAATGATCTCTGTGTACTTTGCTCCATTCATCTTTCCCTCGATCCTGACAAGTCTCCTAGTCCCTGCCACTGAAAAACATCCCCACAGCATGATGCTGCCACCACCATGTTTCACCGTAAGGATGGTGCCAGGCTTCCTCCAGACGTGATGCTTGGCATTCAGGCCAAAGAGTTCAATCTTGGTTTCATCAGACCAGAGAATCTTGTTTCTAATGGTCTGAGTCCTTTAGGTGCCTTTTGACAAACTCCAAGTGGGCTGTCATGTGCCTTTTACTGAGGAGTGGCTTCCGTCTGGCCACTCTACCATAAAGGCCTGATTGGTGGAGTGCTGCAGAGATGGTTGTCCTTCTGTTTCCCATGTGTTTGATGCCATTCCATTTGTGCCGTTCCAGCCATTATTGTGTGATGGTGAGTTGAGAAGACAATCAGAAATACTGTTAGAATGGTTTTTCAATTGACTGCCATAGCCCCAAATAAAAAAAAATAACATTGGCTGTTAATTACATTGTTGTTGTCACGATAATTTTCACATATAAAAATGGGGTCGTGGGACAAAAAAGTTTGGGAACCTCTGCTGTTATGTAATGGAAGTGAGTCATGATCAAGGGGTAGGTCCACTGTTCACTACTAGCAGGACAAATCAGATTAGATGACTTTTGTACGAACTGAGAAAATTATTCATTGAATGGATGAATTCATACGAGAAATGTCGTTTAAATTAGTTAACGTTAGATTGCTACTGTTAGCTAGCTAAACACCACCAACGTTTTCACAAATATGACGTTGCTATTGTTAGCTAGCTAACGTTACTTATATAGTCACTCACACAAAGGCTACCTCTCCTACTAGCTAGCTAATCTAGTAAGGTTAATTATTAACTAACTGTGTCTGTTGTGAAGCTGACAAACTCTTCACAACTGAAACATAAAACCTGTTAACTACACCGTAAACACAAGCATACCGTAATTCACCGATTCAGGGCACCCACAATTTTCAAAACCAAGCCAGTCCCAGCAACGAAACCGGTCACACGATCTGCTCGCTCAGGCTCGCGTTGCAGTGAGGGACATGTTCCCGCCTCCAAGCATCTTTCTCCTCTCTGATTGGCCAACGCTTCATCCAGTCAGCGTTTTCCTCGCTAGTGTCTCTATGGTGACGGCGAACAGGAAGTTTCACATGCGTGATTCACGTTGAAAGGTTTCGCTGCAACACACACTTTACAAACATGTTTGTACTATTTTATCAACAAATCTATTAAGTAGGTATTTACAATTACTCGTATGTCAGTTAAAATAGTGTATATTCTTCATATGCATGCCGTACTAAATCGAGGTAGAAATTGCTTGTTGTGTTATTGTCATTCATCGCTAACGTTAGCTAGCCATGGAAGTATCCGAACTTTTGAACTGTGATAATTAGTGTAAATATGCAACACACAATCTATGATATGTAGCCTTGAGAAGATACTCTGCCATTGTTTTGATACTTGATTGTGCTGTTTTCCAAGTAATTAGCATGGCAATAGTCACCGTTCTGGTTATGTTTCAGCCAACCCACCCACCAGTCAAGTGCCTTCTAGCCCCCGGATACCGGCTGACACAGTCCTCCCTACCCCCCTCCATTTTGTTATTCTTCTCTCATTTCTCCCTCTCTTTTCTCTCCCTCTTTCCCCCAGTGTCCAGGTACCTTCAAGACCCCTAGATGTCTGAGTCTGATCTTCAGCCCTCTCCCTCCGCCCCCACCCTCTCCATTCCTCCCATCCACTCCTCCCCCACCCCATCTGTTCTGCTCAACACCGGGGCCAGGATGCCTCTCCTGGGGCTGGGTACCTACCGGCTCCGCGGCCCTGATGATATCCTCCAGGCCGTCGACGCCGCGCTCTCCACCGGCTACCGCTCTTTTGACACGGCCTCTGTCTACCGGAACGAGGCTGACCTGGGTCGAGCACTGCGACTCCTCCTACCCAAACACGGCCTCTCCCGAGCGGACGTCTTCATCACCAGCAAGCTGGGCCCCAAGGACCAGGGCTCCAGAGCCAGGTACAGGGATGTAAATTAAAGCTAGTAGAAAATGTGCCAAAATAGCCCAAAATGTTGGCTTCTCAAATGTCGCATGGTATAGCCTAGGGCTGGGCGATATGGCCCAAATGTCATATCACTGTATTTTTCTAATTGTTTGCTGTATTTTCTGTTTTTGAATAGTAAAAGTTATTCTTTATGAATAGTGGGGGGCAACACGATTTAGCGGCTAACACGATTTAGCCAAAACTTGCTAAGGAAAGACAAATTAGCTGTTTGCAGATGTAAGAAACACAAACTAATAGTGTAGTTATAGAACGCTTGTGGATTTATATTAAGAATGAAAGTTAAAACAGAATCGTTGTCATCAACATTGTTGCATGTGCTGCATTGCCCATGCAGACTGAACACGAGTGTCTTGTGGTCGAGGAACAACAAACGCCCTCCTTGAGTGACATGGAGTGGGGCTAGGACTGTGTGGAAAGTGGCATGGAGTGGGGCTAGGACTGTGTGGAAAGTGACATGGAGTGGGGCTAGGACTGTGTGGAAAGTGGCATGGAGTGGGGCTAGGACTGTGTGGAAAGTGGCATGGAGTGAGAGCCGAGAGTGTAACGTCCATTTCGAAACTATAGAAGTTGAAGTTACACACGACACATCACA
Organism: Salvelinus namaycush; assembly: GCF_016432855.1. Classification (NCBI taxonomy): domain Eukaryota; kingdom Metazoa; phylum Chordata; class Actinopteri; order Salmoniformes; family Salmonidae; genus Salvelinus; species Salvelinus namaycush. The sequence continues at coordinate 188,978 of NW_024061641.1, read as the reverse complement.
TTTAATAAACCAAGCATTCAAATAACGTTATAGAAGGTGAAGTAAAAACCCAAACCGGTCTGTCCATAAATACCGGTGTATATAGTAAAATACGGTATACCGCCCAGCCCTAGTATGGCTTAGGACCTTTGGCTAGTAGAATGTCATCTGGGCCTGTAGAAATTGTGGTCTACTAGCCCGGCTGGCCAGTGCCCAAAATGCTGACCAGGTATGTACAAATATGACTCTAACCAGTCATATTGTTTACATTTCAAACTCTGTTCCACAGGGAAGGAGCTCTGAGGAGTCTAGAACTGCTGGATCTAGACTATATAGATCTATACTTGATCCACTGGCCAGGGACCCAGGGGCTGGGGGTGGGAGACAAGAGGAACCCAGAGAATAGAGCTCAGAGCTGGGCAGTGTTAGAGGAGCTCCACGCCCAGGGCCAGGGGAAGCTGAGGGCCATAGGGGTGTCCAACTACACCCCAGGACATATGAAGGAGCTACTGGAGGGGTGTTGTGTCACCCCCGCCGTAATACAGGTAAACAAAAACAAACTAACACCTGCTGTACTACAGGTAAACAAAAAAACGAATACCCTGCCGTACTACAGGTAAACAAAAACAAACTAATACCATGCGGTACTACAGGTAAACAAAAACAAACTAATACCCTGCCGTACTACAGGTAAACAAAAACAAACTAATACCCTGCCGTACTACAGGTAAACAAAAACAAACTAATACCCTGCCGTACTACAGGTAAACAAAAACAAACTAATACCCTGCGGTACTACAGGTAAACAAAAACAAACTAATACCCTGCGGTACTACAGGTAAACAAAAACAAACTAATACCCTGCCGTACTACAGGTAAACAAAAACAAACTAATACCCTGCCGTACTACAGGTAAACAAAAACAAACTAATACCCTGCCGTACTACAGGTAAACAAAAACAAACTAATACCCTGCGGTACTACAGGTAAACAAAAACAAACTAATACCCTGCGGTACTACAGGTAAACAAAAACAAACAAACACCGCATCGTACTACAGGTAAACAAAAACAAACTAACACCTGCTGTACTACAGGTAAACAAAAACAAACTAATACCCTGCCGTACTACAGGTAAACAAAAACAAACTAATACCCTGCGGTACTACAGGTAAACAAAAACAAACTAACACCGTGCCGTATTACAGGTAAACAAAAACAAACTAACACCGCGCCGTACTACAGGTAAACAAAAACAAACTAATACCCTGCCGTACTACAGGTAAACAAAAACAAACTAATACCCTGCGGTACTACAGGTAAACAAAAACAAACTAACACCGTGCCGTATTACAGGTAAACAAAAACAAACTAACACCGCGCCGTACTACAGGTAAACAAAAACAAACCGCGTCGTACTACAGGTAAACAAAAACAAACTAACACCGTGCCGTATTACAGGTAAACAAAAACAAACCGCGTCGTACTACAGGTAAACAAAAACAAACTAATACCCTGCGGTACGACAGGTAAACAAAAACAAACCAACACCGTACTACAGGTAAACAAAAACAAACTAATACCCTGCCGTACTACAGGTAAACAAAAAAAACTAATACCCTGCCGTACGACAGGTAAACAAAAACAAACTAATACCCTGCGGTACGACAGGTAAACAAAAACAAACTAATACCCTGCCGTACTACAGGTAAACAAAAACAAACTAATACCCTGCCGTACTACAGGTAAACAAAAACAAACTAATACCCTGCCGTACTACAGGTAAACAAAAACAAACTAATACCCTGCCGTACTACAGGTAAACAAAAACAAACTAATACCCTGCCGTACTACAGGTAAACAAAAACAAACTAATACCCTGCCGTACTACAGGTAAACAAAAACAAACTAATACCCTGCCGTACTACAGGTAAACAAAAACAAACTAATACCCTGCCGTACTACAGGTAAACAAAAACAAACTAATACCCTGCCGTACTACAGGTAAACAAAAACAAACTAATACCCTGCCGTACTACAGGTAAACAAAAACAAACTAATACCCTGCCGTACTACAGGTAAACAAAAACAAACACCGCATCGTATTACAGGTAAACAAAAACAAACTAATACCCTGCGGTACTACAGGTAAACAAAAACAAACTAACACCGTGCCGTATTACAGGTAAACAAAAACAAACTAACACCGCGCCGTACTACAGGTAAACAAAAACAAACTAATACCCTGCCGTACTACAGGTAAACAAAAACAAACTAATACCCTGCGGTACTACAGGTAAACAAAAACAAACTAACACCGTGCCGTATTACAGGTAAACAAAAACAAACTAACACCGCGCCGTACTACAGGTAAACAAAAACAAACCGCGTCGTACTACAGGTAAACAAAAACAAACTAACACCGTGCCGTATTACAGGTAAACAAAAACAAACCGCGTCGTACTACAGGTAAACAAAAACAAACTAACACCATGCCGTATTACAGGTCAGACATGAGACTTGTCCTGATATCAACTATAAGCTATAAGTATTCACAGCTTACTGTTGTACTTGTCCTGCTTTTAAACTATAAGTATTCACAGCTTACTGTTGTACCTGTCCTGATTTTAAACTATAAGTATTCACAGCTTACTGTTGTACTTGTCCTGATTTTAAACTATATGTATTCACAGCTTACTGTTGTACTTGTCCTGCTTTTAAACTATAAGTATTCACAGCTTACTGTTGTACTTGTCCTGCTTTTAAACTATAAGTATTCACAGCTTACTGTTGTACTTGTCCTGCTTTTAAACTATAAGTATTCACAGCTTACTGTTGTACTTGTCCTGCTTTTAAACTATAAGTATTCACAGCTTACTGTTGTACTTGTCCTGCTTTTAAACTATATGTATTCACAGCTTACTGTTGTACTTGTCCTGCTTTTAAACTATATGTATTCACAGCTTACTGTTGTACTTGTCCTGCTTTTAAACTATAAGTATTCACAGCTTACTGTTGTACTTGTCCTGATTTTAAACTATAAGTATTCACAGCTTACTGTTGTACTTGTCCTGCTTTTAAACTATAAGTATTCACAGCTTACTGTTGTACTTGTCCTGATTTTAAACTATAAGTATTCACAGCTTACTGTTGTACTTGTTCTTCTGGCTCTAACACTTTATTTTCTTACTGGCACGTATTTATCTGATAGCTGCTTTCTTGAGGAAAGTTTTACTTGCTATGACAGCGATTTGTGGTTTTCTTACCTACCTTAGTTGAATGCACTGACTGACTGTAAGTCACTCTGGATGAGAGTGTCTGCTAAATGACCAAAATGTCAATTTCACTTTGGATAAATGACCATTTGGTATTATAAATCTGAAATCTTATTGAATAATCTCTCCGTCCAGGTAGAGTTCCATCCCCGTCTGTCCCAGGGGGAGATGAGGCATCTGTGTGGGGAGAAAGGTGTCTGTTTCCAGGCCTACTCCTCCCTGGGGACTGGCTCTCTCCTCCAGGACCCTTTAGTGGTCCAGATTGCACAGGGATATGGCCTGACCACTGCACAGGTACTGTGTCTGTCAGAGTGGGTGGAGTGTTCCGGAAGTGGCAATACACCCTAATTAAGTCATTTAATTCCTTCTCTTCTCCTTCTTGTCTCCCTATGTTTTATTCCCCATCTTCCCCTGGCTTCTTCTTTCATCGTGTGTGGCAGGTTCTGCTCAGGTGGGCGGTACAGCAGGGAGTCCCCGTCCTACCCAAGTCATCTCACCCCACCAGGGTAGCAGAGAACGGCCGTGTGTTTGACTTTGAGCTGACTGCTGAAGATATGGAGAGGCTGGGGGGGATGGACTGTGGACAGAAATACTGTTGGGACCCTTCACAGGTAGCCTGAGGTAGAAGGATAACCCAGTGGATGAGATGGGGCCTGTAGCCCAAAGACTGCTGGTTTGAATTCCTTGACGTTAGCCTGAAGGTACATACTCACTCACTGGCTGGATTGTTATGAAGATATCAAAGTAACGTATCAACAGAACTTGAGTTTCCCACTGAGATTCTTGAACTAAGAGTTGATTTCTTTATGGGACACACAAAGACCTCTGAGGAAGATTATGATACCAAGATCAATGCTATTATTTTTCATGTGATATTTGTTACAAATGATTAAAATCTGTATTCATTTGATCGTTTCACTGTAAATATTGTCCTCGTATCAAGTGACGATTTTATTTAATAAGTCAGTGTGTGTATATACATTTTAATAACATGCACAATAAAAAAAAAATGAAAAAGACCTAGCACTAAGTAAATGATTAGTAAAAATTATTTGTTTATTTGTTTACTTATGCCCATAGTACACCAAGTGGTCACAAAAAGAAAATACATTTACAAAAGTAATTTTGTAGAAAAAGAAAGCAAAGCAAAAGTATTCAAGATTCCCCCCATACACATCAAGTTTCAAGTAATACCAGAGATTGTGTCCCAAATGGAACCCTATTCCCTATAGAGTGCAGGAATAGGGTGCCCTTTGAGACGCAAACCCAGAGAAGACCGCAAGGCAAGCTTCCCGTTGCACAATTCTATCTAGACTAGAGCCCAGTCCGGTTTTAACAGGGTACGTTCAACACCACAAAACGTTGCGCAAACCAGGTTAAAAAACGGTTTAAAACGAATACAGGTTTAAAAGGCAGAATAAAAAAAAACGTTGTAAGGAAAGGTCTGTGAAATGGTGAAAGAACAGATGTTGCACAGATTTACCGACCAACGTTTTGTTGTTGATAAACACTCTATATACACAACTACAGAGATTAGTTTAGCAACGTTGTGAACTAGAACACAGCCCGTGTGCTGCAGGCACCAGTAGTGTGTGACAAGCTATCTGTTGATAAGGATTCCTCTACATACTGTTCCAGAGAGTATAGTTTTGCCAACGTTGTGATGCGGGACATACCCGGTGTGTTTGTGCTTTTCTGCAGTGTGACTGAGCCCGGTGCCTAAGGCGGTAGGTAGGTAGTAGTGCTGGCAGCCATGGCCCAGTCACAGAGAAAGGCCTGGACTTGTACAGAAAGGCAGATCATTGAAGCTACTGATGGAATCCCAAATCAACCCCTACCCCCTAATCAGGAGTAGTGCACTATAAAGACAGACTGATCTGAATAAAACATTTTTTAAAAACACTAACCTTTATTTAACTAGGCAAGTCAGTTAAGAACAAATTCTTATTTACAATGACGGCCTACCCCCGGCCAACTGTGCGCCACCCTATGGGACTCCCAATCACGGCCGGTTGTGATACAGCCTGGAATCAAACCGGGGTGTCTGTAGTGACGCCTCTAGCACTGAGATGCAGTGCCGTAGACCGCTGTACCACTCGGGAGCCAGAGCTCTAACCATTCAATGTTTACAGGTGTGGAATTTTTGAAAGGTCAACCATTGCACCGCTTATACCTATCCAGCCCCTAACATCGAGGGGGTAGGGAACGAATTGGGACCGCCTGGAAGTGTAGGGGTTGATTTGGGCTGCAACGGAAGACCTTGCAGTAGCACCTCTAAGTAAAAAAAAAAAAAAAAAGATACAGGCTTACAGAGAGGGGATTCGTCTCAAATGGCACCCTATTCCCTATATAGGCCCTGGTCAGAAGTAGTGCACTGTATAGGGAATAGGGTGCTATTTGTGACATACACATAGTATCATTAATTAAAAAAATCACATTTTGTTGTTCAGCAGTTTACATGTTATTGTCCATTTTTTGTTTCATTCATTGAAATATTAACAGTATTTACAGTTTTTAAAGACCCAAGTCTTTAAATTCTCATTGGTTTTGCTCTGAAAGTCTACATCTTAGTTCATTCAATTCTATTGTCTGATAAAATGTTCCCCTGCAGTTCTTAATACAAAACATATCATTAGCACTGTTATCAAAGATTGTCATTTAAACAAGATGGTTCCTCATATTTGAGACATTTATTTTGAAATGGGATTAGTTGTCGGAGTGCAGCAATCACTCTAAGATGGCGGCGGTTGTGGTTGCTAACTACCACACGGACTACGTCCCAAATGGCACCCTGTTCCCTATTTACCGCACTACTTTTGACCAGGGCCTATGGCACCCTATTCCCTATATAGTGCAACTACTTTTGACCAGGGCCTGTGGGGAATAGGGTGCCATTTGGGATACAACCACAGTAACACTCATTCTCAATCCATCTTTCCTTGATTCCTTACACCACCGCTCCTCATGTCCTTCTAAAAATGCATTGGAAAAGAAGGTCAGAGGGAAGGGAGGGACCAGTACGGTTGAGGAGGAAATAGGATACGAGGAAACAAGGAGAGATTAATTGAGGTGGAGAAGAGTTTATGAGAGAACCCGACCGCCGTTTTGTTCTGTCTCAGTGCATGTTGTCTGGACTCTCTCTGTGTTGCATAGTGTTAATGGGAGAAACAGTCAAAAATGATTAACTAAGGGCCCGTTTGGGCCTTGGGTGGATGCTTTCACTAGAGTGAAGTTGGAAAATCAATTTCTTGCTGGCAAACTAGTTGTTCTTGTTTGGGTAAGGTCTCATCCCCTTTTATTCTCTCCTTCTACCTCTCCACCCTCTACTTTGTTACTGTCTCCTACCTCTCCACATCTTCCTCTCCCTCCATCCCTCTCTCTCCTTCCTCTCCCTCCCCTTCCTCTCCCTCCATCCCTCTCTCTCCTTCCTCTCCCTCCATCCCTCTCTCCTTCCTCTCCCTCCATCCCTCTCTATACTTTTCTGATCATGTTTCAGTAGCAGCTGAGAACAGGTAGGCCCATCTCTCCCTTTCTCAATCCATCTTCTGTCCCCCTCTTTTTCTCTCTCAATTCAAGGGGCTTTATTGGCATGGGAAACATCCCGTTCTCTGTACTCTGATGACCGTGGTTCAATAGCGGTACGATTACGGATGGGTTCTGTCTCCTTCCAATCCTCTCTCCCCTTTCTCCCTCCACCCCCCTCTCTACTCAGATGATCGTGGTGGGATGGTAGGGGTATGTTCTGTCTCTGTCTCCTTATGACTGAACAGGTAGGCCCACCAGCTGGGGGACTTGGTCATCTGTTTGGCTGCTCCCGCACTCTTCACCCGCCTCATCTCCTATAGAGGTCAGGGGTTAAGGGTCAGGGGTTATGCAATAGAGGGAGAGAAAGAAAGGAAAACAGTTTATTTTGGGGCCTATTTAAGTTTTATTTTTTATTGAAGTGTTTTTGGTACAAGATTGAAGCATCTCATCTCCCCTCTATCCTCCCACAATCTCTCCTCCCCCCTTCCACAGCCCCATGTCTCACCTCCCTTCCCCACCCGTCCTTCCCCCCCTCTCCCACAGCCCCATGTCTCACCTCTCCTCCCCCACAGCCCCACTTTCACAGCCTCGTCTCACCCCCTCCTCTCTCCCACAGACCCATGTCTTACCCCTTTATCCAGCCACGTATCAAACTCGTCACTCATGCGTCGGAGCTGCCGCCCGTATCTCTTGGCCGCCCAGAGGGCAGGGGGGGCCGACTGGGAGCGACCCCGGAAAGATGCTCCGTCTGTGGGCACGCCTTCCACCCCTGGCCCCCTACCCTGGATCTCATGGGCCTGGGACTCTGAGTTCATCCTCAACCGACCCTCTCCTAAAGGAGAGAGAGAGAGAAGAGGGAGAGTGGCCGTGTCTGTCTGAGCCAGAACAGCCAATAGGGCAGGAGCCTGTCTCCTGATTCTGTAGTGGGGCAGCTTGATGTACAAGTACACCCCCTGGACAGGACACTAGTCTATCGCATTGGCCAAAACTCCAATCTATCTCCTTATTGCCGAGTGCCAAACAGAGGACAGCCATAGCAACAAGACGGTAGATGTTATTGGGGTTCATTATGACCGGCTAAAGTGGCTGACTATCAGGGTGGTATTCATTAGGGCACGCTGCGGAAAACATTTTTGCGACAGAAAACGAAAAGGAACGTTTCTTATTGGAAAAATCCAGCTAGTCCATCCTTGTTTCAGTGCGTTTTCTTCCGCTTGGGGCCTAATGAACACGACCCTGGTAAGACCAATAGTGGCTATTTCCCAGAGTCCTCTGGGGTGTCCTACCTGCCAGTCTCATCTCAGGCACAGTGAGGGCGTGGCCTATTGGACCGCCAGTCATCCCCTTTCCGGCAGACGATTGGTCCTTTTCGGTTTCTCCTACCTCCTCTGAGGGCTCTGACTCACTGTCTGATATAGTAAACATCTGAGCCATGCTGACATCTACAGAAGAAAAGTGAGTGAGGAGGGGAAACAAGAAAGCAGTGAGGATGGAGGGGAAGAGGGGAGCGAGAGATGGAGGGACCGAGAGATGGAGAGAGGGCCGAGAGAGGGGGGAAAGAGACACGAGGAGAGAGAAAGAGAGAGGGAGAGACAGGAGGAGAGGCAGAGAGAGAGAGAGGGAGGGAAAGGAGGTGAGGGAGACAACATTATTACACAAATGTGCTTGACCCTGAATCTTTGTACCAAGCTTTAGCTCAGGAGGCCAACTCAGTCTTGGCATCCTGGCGCCCTGAGTTCAAATCCCAGTCAATCACACATTGGAATGAATGAAAGACAAACAACTAACCTTGAATTCACCATCACACACACACACACAGGAATAGACTTACAAGAAATACTATATTGGTAGTACCTAGGCCTAATTATATAACAATAGCATAGTAATAACAAATCATGTAACTAAACATATAATTCATGTTTACACCCCGTATTGTGATTAACACTGACACACAACGTTAACCTCGTTTGAATACTCTGTCACGATGTTGCAACAATATTTATTCGCTTATAAAGCACACAAACACAACTTTCTCCGCTCCTTGGTCCAAAGGTATCAACGTTATCATATACCGGCACGATAAAGTTGTTTACCGTGGAGAAAAGTGGGGTATAATGTGATATCATTAAAATTAACAAGTAGTTACAGTCAAGTACACCCAAATTAGCTCAAATGCTACAATTGTTTCGGTGCTCTTCGCGATTGTTGTATCGATTCTGGAGACAATGGAAAACTTAGCAACACCACCAACCGCGCAGTCGACTCGGTTTGAAAACGTTAAAAAAACAGATTATAAAACACATTTTCTTACCCGAAGTATTTTAACGAGTAAATATGTTCGAGCAGCCGCGTCTCGCGCTTTCTATTTCCAACTTGATATTGTTGTTATCTGGTCTTTTTTTTTGTTCAGATCCAGTTTGTCTTCCCTCCCCCAATAGCGTAGCGGCAGTCTATCTACCGCACCGCTCTCTGTCCTGCGCTCCACCAATGACCGGGCCCTGCGCGGGGCGGGTTGGACTGGACTCGCCGCTTACGTCACTGTTGCGAGCTAGGACTCTGCTCCGGTTTTGTTTTTCTCGCCGGCTGCCCCCTAATATGTGGTATAGGAGCGCAACAGAAATGTTCTACCCATACATACAGTACGGTAGATAGGTAACCCAGTGGCCTCCACTAAGGGCATGTATGGGACCTTGGTGATGTATGCTATATGCTGTATAACCCACGCATCACCAAATTGTCATTTTCTAGTCATTTTCTAGTCATTTTGTCTTATCTGAAGGATCTCTAGAAACTTTATTTGAGGTTTTTTTCTTAGTTACTTCGTTTTGTGGATGACTGGACCTGTTTCCTATGACTGGACCTGTTCCCTCTGACTGGACCTGTTTCCTCTGACTGGACCTGTTTCCTATGACTGGACCTGTTCCCTCTGACTGTACCTGTTTCCTATGACTGGACCTGTTTCCTATGACTGGACCTGTTTCCTCTGACTGGACCTGTTTCCTCTGACTGGACCTGTATCCTCTGACTGGACCTGTTCCCTCTGACTGGACCAGTTTCCTCTGACTGGACCTGTTTCCTCTGACTGGACCTGTTTCCTCTGGCTGTACCTGTTTCCTATGACTGGACCTGTTCCCTCTGACTGGACCTGTTTCCTATGACTGGAGCTGTTTCCTGTTTTCTTTGAGAATGAACTTCCTTATGACAGAAACAATCTCTGTCTCTCATTTACAGTAGTGATGACGTCATTAACAGTAGCGATGACGTCATTAACAGTAGCGATGACGTCATTAACAGTAGTGATGACGTCATTAACAGTAATGATGACGTCATTAACAGTAATGACGACGTCATTAACAGTAGTGACGACGTCATTAACAGTAGTGACGACGTCATTAACAGTAGCGATGACGTCATTAACAGTAGCGATGACGTCATTAACAGTAGCGACGACGTCATTAACAGTAGCGATGACGTCATTAACAGTAGCGACGACGTCATTAACAGTAGTGATGACGTCATTAACAGTATGGCTCAGTTGGAGCATGGCTCCTGCGTCAGGATAGTGGGTTCCTCTCCCGGGGACACACCCCTATACGTAAAACTTATGCATGCATGACTGTCTCTTTGGATAAAAGCATCTGCTAAATGGCATATTGTTATAAATATATACAGGTAAACTGCCAAAATATAGGCAACACTTGAGTAAATGAGGGATACAAAGTATACTGAAAGCAGGTGCTTCCACACAGGTGTGAAATGAACATCCCATCATGCTCAGGGTCCAGTATTAACTGACTATCCTACCGATCCTCGACTTCTGCGATGTCATTTACAAAATACCCTCCAACACTCTACTCAGCAAACTGGATGCAGTCTATCACAGTGCCATCCATTTTGTCACCATAAGCCCCGTATACCAACCACCACTGCGACCTGTATGCTCTCGTCGGCTGGCCCTGGCTACATATTCGTCGGCAGACCCACTGGCTCTAGGTAATCTATAAGTCTTTGCTAGGTAAAGCTCCTCCTTATCTCAGCTCACTGGTCATTATAACAACACCCACCCATGGCACGCACTCCAGCAGGTATATCTCACTGGTCATTCCCAAAGCTAACATCTCCTTTGGCCGCTTTTCCTTCCAGTTCTCTGCTGCCAATGACTGGAACGAATTGCAAAAATCTCTGAAGTTGGAGACTTATATCTCCCACACTAACTATAAGCATCAGCTATCTGAGCAGCTAACCGATCGCTGCAGCTGTACATAGTCCATCTGTAAATAGCCCATCCAGTCTACCTACCTCATCCCCATATTGTTTTTATTTACTTTTTTGCTCTTTTGCACACCAGAATTTCTACTTGCACATCATCATCTGCACATCTATCACTCCAGTGTTAATTTGCTAAATTGTAATTACTTCGCTACTATGGCCTATTTATTGCCTTACCTCCTCACGCCATTTGCACACACTGTATATAGACTTTTTTTCTATTGTGTTATTGACTGTACGTTTGTTTATTCCATGTGTAACTCTGATTAGTTGTTTGTGTTGCACTGCTTTGCTTTATCTTGGTCAGGTCGCAGTTGTAAATGAGAACGTGTTCTCAACTGGCCAACCTGGTTAAATAAAGGTGAGATATCTAAAAAATGGGGGAAAGAAATGTATAAAAATGTCCAGTTGCTCATTATTTTGGCCACCATGGCTAGAAGAAGAGATCTCAGGGTCTTTGAAAGAGGGGTGGTTGTTGAGGCTCATTTGCCAGGAGCTTCAGTGACAAAGACTGCTCAACTTGCTGATGTTTCTTGATATGCAATGGCTGTCTCAGTCACCAGGTCTCAACCCAATTTAACACTTACGGTAGATTCTGGAGCGGTGCCCGAATTTCTCATGGAAGAATGATGTCGCATCCCTCCAAGAAAGTTCCAGACACTTGTAGAATCCTTGCCAAGGCTCATTGAAGCTGTTCTGGCGCCTCGTGGTGACCCAACGCCCTATTTAGGCACTACCATTACCCTAGGTGTCATACTGCTGTGACATAGAGAGAAGAAGCCCCAACAGCCACACTAAAGCCTGTAGTCTGTCATTTCACCTGTGTATAGGCGTTCACACTGATCGACAGGTAGGGACACTGAGGCAGACGGGGGAGAATCTCAATTGCGTACTCCTCGCGTACTCTCTCCTCGCCTCCTTCTCAAAACCCGTTGGATGAGAAAGCCAGAGGTCCCTTCCCTGACCTCCTCTTCCAATGGGTTTTGAGAAGGAGGCGAGGAGAGAGGACGTGCAGAGTATGCAATTGAGAAAAGGCCAGGGAGAAGTGATTCAGGGGGCTGCAGTAGAGGAGACGTGTGGGAGAAGGGAGGAAGGTAGGGAAGAGGCCTATTGAGAGAACCCTGCAATACCTCAATAGGCCAGAAGTAATTATTTTAGAGGATGTAGTTGAATAGAATGACCAGCAGGTGGCGGAGCAAGACAGGAAACACTGATCTTTAGTATCAAGGGGCAACAGCGCTGCTCTGTTATAGCTGGAGAATGAACTGGCTTTCTACACACTGATCCAAGGTCTGTTTTGAGACCTCCCTCCCCAATGTTTATTGGTCAAGGTTTGGGAAGAGTAAGCTGATCCTAAATCTGTACCTAAGGCTAAGGGCATATTCTACCCCTTAAATTGTATTCTATTTTGTTTATAACCACTCACTTTAGCATAAGATTACAAAAATATGTAAAAACTGTTATGATTAATGTGGAATATCATAGAGGATTAGGTAATCATAATCTCTCAGGATGAAGACCTGTTAGTTCAAAGTTGAGTGTGTGAGAAAGACAGAGAGAGAGATTAAACCCAACCAAATCATGAGAAAACAAAAAGATAATTACTTGACACATTGGAAAGAATTTACAAAAAAACACAGCAAACTAGAATGTCATTTGACCCTAAACAGAGAGTACACAGTGGTACAGCGGTCTAAGACACTGCATCTCAATGTTTGAGGCGTCACTACAGACACCCTGGTTTGAATCCAGGCTGTATCACAACCGGCCGTGATTGGGAGTCACATAGGGTGGCGCACAATTGGCCCAGCGTCGTCCGGGTATGGCCGGTGTAGGCCATCATTGTAAATAAGAATTTGTTCTTAACTGACTTGCCTAGTTAAATATAGGTAAAAAAACTGTGACTGACCAAAAATTAAGGAAATCTTTGACTATGTACAGACTCAGTGAGCATAGCCTTGCTATTGAGAAAGGTCGCCGTAGGCAGACCTGGCTCTCAAGAGAAGACAGGCTATGTGCACACCGCCCACAAAAGGAGGTGGAAACTGAGCTGCACTTCCTAACCTCCTGCCAAATGTATGACCATATTAATGACCACACAAAGAATTTGAAAACACATACAATTTTGATAAACTCCCATATCTATTGGGTGAAATACCACAGTGTGCCATCACAGCAGCAAGATTTGTGACCTGTTGCCACAAGAAAATGGCAACCAGTAGAGAACAAACACAACCTATATTTATGTTAATTATTTTCCCTTTTGTACTTGATCTATTTGCACATCGTTACAACACTGTATATATACATAATATGACATTTGAAATGTCTTTTATTCTTTTGGAACTTCTGTGAGTGTAATGTTTACTGTTAATTTGTTATTGTTTATTTCACTTTTGTTTATTATCTACTTCACTTGCTTCAACAATGTAAACATATGTTTCCCATGCCAATAAAGCCCCTTAAATTGAATTGAAATTGAATTGAGAGATAGAGAGAAAGAGTGAGGGGGGAAGTAGAGAGAGAGAGAAACAGAAAGAGAGACAGGGGGAATGAGTTTTAATATGGGTTGTTAACATGGACCAGAATGACAGACTACATGAAAGTATCCTGCCCTCTGATGTTCTCTCTCTCTCTCTCCCTCTCCCTCTCCCTCTCCCTCTCTCTCTCTCTCTCCGTCTGTGGCTGGTAGACATCCCTGTATTTCAGTCCTATACAATTATCAGACATTTATATCCCTACAGAACAGAACTAACCTCGCCCTTCTCCCATACAGCCAATCTCCACTGAAGACCATACAACTATCTCAACACTAGACTTAGAAAAGGTTTCTTATTGCAAGGGGAGTCAAACATTACAGTAAACATTACAGAAGAAGAAGAATAACCTTTTTCCTTCTCGCAATTTCAATTTAAGGGCTTTATTAGCATGGGAAACATGTTTACATTGCCAAAGCAAGTGAAGTAGATAATAAACAAAAGTGAAATAAACAATAAAAATGAACAGTAAACATTAAACTCACAGAAGTTCCATAAGAATAGAGACATTTCAAATGTCATATTATGTATATATACAGTGTTGTAATGATGTACAAATAGTTAAAGTACAAAAGGGAAAATAAATAAACATAAATATGGGTTGTATTTACAATGGCGTTAGTTCTTCACTGGTTTCCTTTTTCTTGTGGCAACAGGTCACAAATCTTGCTGCTGTGATGGCACACTGTAGTATTTCACCCAAATACAATACATTTGGCAGGAGGTTAGGAAGTGCAGCTCAGTTTCCACCTCATTTTGTAGGCGGTGTGCACATAGCCTGTCTTCTCTTGAGAGCCAGGTCTGCCTACGGCAGCCTTTCTCAATTGCAAGTCTATGCTCACTAAGTCTGTACATAGTCAAAGCTTTCCTTAAGTTTGGGTCAGTCACAGTGGTCAGGTATTCTGCCGCTGTGCACTCTCTGTTTAGGGCCAAATTGCATTCTAGTTTGCTCTGTTTAAAAAAATATATATTTCCAATGTGTTTTCTCATGATTTGGTTCTGTCTAATTGAGTTGCTGTCCTGGGGCTCTGTGGGTGTGTTTTTGTTTGTGAACAGCTTAGGAGACTATTTTACAGGTTCATGTCTTCTGCATGCAGAGTCTCATTTTGTGTTTGTCCCATTTTGTGAATTCTTGGTTGCTGAGCGGACCCCAGACCTCACAACCATAAAGGGCAATGGGTTCTATAACCGATTCAAGTATTTTTAGCCAGATCCTAATTGGTATGTCAAATTGTATGTTACTTTTGATAGCATAGAAGGCCACTCTTGCCTTGTCTCTCAGATCGTTCATAGCTTTGTGGAAGTTACCTGTGGCGCTGATGTTAAGGCCGAGATATGTATCGTTTTTTGTGTGCTCTAGGGCAACGGTGTCTAGATGGAATTTGTATTTGTGGTCCTGGCGACTGGACCTTTTTTGGAACACCATTATTTTTGTCTTACTGAGATTTACTGTCAGGGCCCAGGTCTGACAGAATCTGTGCAGAAGATCTGGGTGCTGCTGTGGGAACACCGTAAATGTTTTCTTACTGAGATTCACTGTCCAGTTATGGTTCTGGACCATTTCACCTGGGGGGGCCAAGCTGGGGCCAGTTGTACTGTTAGAGGGGCCAGTTGTACTGTTAGAGGGGCCAGTTGTACTGTTAGAGGGGCCAGTTGTACTGTTAGAGGGGCCAGTTGTACTGTTAGAGGGGCCCAGTTGTACTGCTAGAGGGGCCAGTTGTACTGTTAGAGGGGCCAGTTGTACTGTTAGAGGGGCCAGTTGTACTGTTAGAGGGGCCAGTTGAACTGTTAGAGGGGCCAGTTGTACTGTTAGAGGGGCCAGTTGTACTGTTAGAGGGGCCAGTTGTACTGTTAGAGGGGCCAGTTGTACTGTTAGAGGGGCCAGTTGTACTGCTAGAGGGGCCAGTTGTACTGTTAGAGGGGCCAGTTGTACTGTTAGAGGGGCCAGTTGTACTGTTAGAGGGGCCAGTTGTACTGTTAGAGGGGCCAGTTGTACTGTTAGAGGGGCCAGTTGTACTGTTAGAGGAGCCAGTTGTACTGTTAGAGGGGCCAGTTGTACTGTTAGAGGGGCCCAGTTGTACTGCTAGAGGGGCCAGTTGTACTGTTAGAGGGGCCAGTTGTACTGTTAGAGGAGCCAGTTGTACTGTTAGAGGGGCCAGTTGTACTGTTAGAGGGGCCAGTTGTACTGTTAGAGGGGCCAGTTGTACTGTTAGAGGGGCCAGTTGTACTGTTAGAGGGGCCAGTTGTACTGTTAGAGGGGCCAGTTGTACTGTTAGAGGAGCCAGTTGTACTGCTAGAGGGGCCAGTTGTACTGTTAGAGGGGCCAGTTGTACTGTTAGAGGGGCCAGTTGTACTGTTAGAGGGGCCAGTTGTACTGTTAGAGGGGCCAGTTGTACTGTTAGAGGAGCCAGTTGTACTGTTAGAGGGGCCAGTTGTACTGTTAGAGGGGCCAGTTGTACTGTTAGAGGGGCCAGTTGTACTGTTAGAGGGGCCAGTTGTACTGTTAGAGGGGCCAGTTGTACTGTTAGAGGGGCCAGTTGTACTGTTAGAGGGGCCAGTTGTACTGTTAGAGGAGCCAGTTGTACTGTTAGAGGGGCCAGTTGTACTGTTAGAGGGGCCAGTTGTACTGTTAGAGGGGCCAGTTGTACTGTTAGAGGGGCCAGTTGTACTGTTAGAGGGGCCAGTTGTACTGTTAGAGGGGCCAGTTGTACTGTTAGAGGGGCCAGTTGTACTGTTAGAGGGGCCAGTTGTACTGTTAGAGGGGCCAGTTGTACTGTTAGAGGAGCCAGTTGTACTGCTAGAGGGGCCAGTTGTACTGTTAGAGGGGCCAGTTGTACTGTTAGAGGGGCCAGTTGTACTGTTAGAGGGGCCAGTTACATTAGATGTTATTGTTGTCATATCGTTTTCTTCACTGCATTGCAGGCATTAGCAGGCAAAAGACCATGTTCATAATCATCATCGTTGCCACTGTCTAATAACGGATGTAAAAAAAAGAACGATAGCAAAAATTAGTTATGTAAAAATTATTTCATACTCCACATTTAGGGGGGCCACAAGGGGGTCCAAAATTGTTGTCACAGGGGCACTGGCCCCCCCTGCCCCCCAGAACCACTAGTGTCACTGTCAGGGCCCAGGTCTGGCAGAATCTGCGCAGAAGATCTAGGTGCTGCTGTCGGCCCTCCTTGGTTGGGGACAGAAGCACCAGATCATCAGCAAACAGACATTTAACCTCTCATGCTCTCTCTCAATAAAAGGCTAAACATGGAAAATGAACATGGAAAATGAACATGGAAAATGAACATGAACAATAAACATGAACAATAAACATGGAAAATGAACATGGAAAATGAACATGGAAAATGAACATGGAAAATGAACATGGAAAATGAACTGTCACGCCCTGGCCATAGAGAGGCTTTAATTCTCTATTTTGGTTAGGTCAGGGTGTGACTAGGGTGGTATTCTAGTTTCTTAGAAGTAATAGTTTCTTCTTAGTTTCTTTTTTAGGCAGCCTTTTTTCCTTTTGTATTTGTGGGTAGTTGTCTTTGTTAGTGGCATTATAGCCTAAGTAAGCTTCACGGTCGTTTCCTTGTTCTTTGTTTTGTTGGCGACATTTATCAATAAAAGAAATGTACGCTCACCATGCTGCACCTTGGTCCGGTCATTTCCACGACGACAGCGATCGGGACAGAACTACCCACCACAAGCGGACCAAGCATCGTGGCCAGGAGGGGCAGACAGAGTGGAGGACATCATGAACCTGGGAGGAGGTGATGTCAGGACACGAGAGCTTGCCGTGGAAGCAGGCAGAGGCAGCGAGGAAGGCGGAAGCAGAGAGAAAAGAGGACCAGCGTTACACAGGGTTACGGCTGGCAAGGAAGACCGGGAGGCCACTCTAAAAACAGCCCGGTGCGCTCTGAGCCAGCTCTCCGCATGTGTCGTGCTAGAGGAGGCATCCAGCCAGGACGGATTGTGCCAGCACAGCGCTCCTGGTCTCCGGTGCGCCTCTTCGGCCCAGGGTATCCTGCCCCGGCTCTGCGCACTGTGTCTCCGGTGCGCTATCACAGCCCAGTGCATCCTGTGCCTGCGCTCCGCACGTGCCGGGCCAAAGTGGGCATTCAGCCAGGACGAGTGGTGCCAGTTTTAAGCACCAGCTCTCCAGTGCTCCCCCACAGCCCGGTTCGACCTGTGCCTGCTTCATGGACCAGGCCTCCAGTATGTCTCCTCAGCCTGGTGAGTCCTGTGCCTGCTTCCAGAATCAGGCCTCCAGTAGGTCTCCCCAGCCTGGTGAGTCCGGAGCCTGCAGCGACGGTCTCCAGTCCGGAGCCTCTGGCGACGGTCTCCAGTCCGGGGCCTGCGGCGACGGTCCCCGGTCCTGGGCCTCCGGCGACGGTCCCCAGTCCGGGGCCTGCGGCGAGGGTCCCCAGTCCGGGGCCTGCGGAGAGGGTCCCCAGTCCGGGGCCTGCGGCGAGGGTCCCCAGTCCAGAGGCGCCACCAAAGTGGGGGGGAGCCAGAAGTGGAACGGGGTCTGCGTCCCGCACCGAAGCCGCCACCGAAGTAGATGCCCACCCAGACCCTCCCTTATAGAGTCAGGTTTTGCGGCCTGAGTCTGCACCTTTGGGGGGGGGGGGGGGGGGTACTGTCACGCCCTGGCCATAGAGAGGCTTTTATTCTCTATTTTGGTTAGGCCAGGGTGTGACTAGGGTGGGCATTCTAGTTTCTTTATTTCTATGTTTTCTGTTTCTATGTTTTGGCCGGGTATGGTTCTCAATCAGGGACAGCTGTCTATCGTTGTCTCTGATTGGGAATCATACTTAGGCAGCCTGTTTTTCCACCTTAGTTGTGGGTAGTTATCTTTGTTAGTGGCCTGTATAGCCCTAGTCAGCTTCACGTTCGTTTTTGGTATTTCTTGTTTTGTTGGCGACATTTATAACATTAAAAGAAATGTACGCTCAGCACGCTGCACCTTGGTCCTGTCATTTCCGTGACGACGTTCGTGACATGAACATGGAAAGTGAACATGGAAAGTGAACATGGAAAACGAACATGGAAAATGAACATGGAAAATGAACAGGGATGAATGCTGCCACCACTATTATTAACACTAATGCTATGTTATTAGTCACATGCGCCAAATACAACAGGTGTAGGTAGACCTTACAGTGAAATGCTTACTTACAAGCCCTTAACCAACAATGTAGTTTTAAGAAAAATACACAAAGAAAATAAATAAAAGTAACAAATAATTAAAGAGTAGCATTAAAATAACAATAGCGAGGCTATATACAGGGGGTACCTGTGCAGAGTCAATGTGCGGGGGCACCGGTGTCGAGGTAATTGAGGTAATATGTACATGTAGGTAGAGTTAAAGTGACTATGCATAGATAATAACAGAGAGTAGCAGCAGCTTAGAAGAGGGGTCTGGGTAGCCATTTGATTAGATGTTCAGGAGTCTTTTGGCTTGGGGGTAGAAGCTGTTTAGAAGCCTCTTGGACCTAGACTTGGCGCTCCGCTAGGGTGGCTGGAGTCTTTGACAATTTTTCGGGCCTTCCTCTGACACCGCCTGGTATAGAGGTCCTGGATGGCAGGAAGCTTGGCCCGGTGATGTACTGGGCCATACACACTACCCTCTGTAGTGCCTTGCGGTCGGAGGCCGAGCAGTTGCCATACCAGGAAGTGATGCAAACCGTCAGGGTGCTGTCGATGGTGCAGCTGTAGAACCTTTTGAGGATCTGAGGACCCATGCCAAATCTTTTCAGTATCCTGAGGGGGAATAGGTTTTGTCGTGCCCTCTTCACGACTGTCTTGGTGTGTTTGGGACCATGTTAGTTTGTTGGCGATGTGGACGCCAAGGAACTTGAAGTTCTCAACCTGCTCCACTACAGCCCTGTAGTGAGAATGGGGGCGTGCTCGGTCCTCCTTTTCTTGTAGTCCACAATCATCTCCTTTGTCTTGATCACGTTGAGGGAGAGGTTGTTGTCCTTGCACCACACTGTCAGGTCTCTGACCTCCTCCCTAGGCTGTCTCGTTGTTGTCGGTGATCAGGCCTACCACTGTTGTGTCATCGGCACACTTAATGATGGTGTTGGAGTCGTGCCTGGCTGTGCAGTCGTGGGTGAGCAGGGAGTACAGGAGGGGACTGAGCACGCACCCCTGAGAGGCCCCCGTGTTGAGGATCAGCGTGGCGGATGTGTTGTTACCTACCCTTACCACCTGGGGGCGGCTTATCTTGAAGTCCAGGATCCAGTTGCAGAGGGTGGTGTTTAGTCCCAGGGTCCTTAGCTTAGTGATGAGCTTTGAGGTCACTATGGTGTTGAACGCTGAGCTGTAGTCAATTAATAGCATTCTCACATAGGTGTTCAAATCAAATCAAATCAAATTTATTTGTCACATACACATGGTTAGCAGATGTTAATGCGAGTGTAGCGAAATGCTTGTGCTTCTAGTTCCGACAATGCAGTAATAACCAACGAGTAATCTAACCTAACAATTCCACAACTACTACCTTATACACACAAGTGTAAAGGGATAAAGAATATGTACATAAAGATATATGAATGAGTGATGGTACAGAACGGCATAGGCAAGATGCAGTAGATGGTATAGAGTACAGTATATACATATGAGATGAGTAATGTCGGGTATATAAACATAAAGTGGCATAGTTTAAAGTGGCTAGTGATACATGTATTACATAAAGATGGCAAGATGCAGTAGATGATATAGAGTACAGTATATACATATGAGATGAGTAATGTAGGGTATGTAAACATTATATTAAGTGGCATTGTTTAAAGTGGCTAGTGATACATTTTTACATAAATTTCCATCAATTCCCATTATTAAAGTGGCTGGAGTTGAGTCAGTATGTTGGCAGCAGCCACTCAATGTTAGTGATGGCTGTTTAACAGTCTGATGGCCTTGAGATAGAAGCTGTTTTTCAGTCTCTCGGTCCCAGCTTTGATGCACCTGTACTGACCTCGCCTTCTGGATGATAGCGGGGTGAACAGGCAGTGGCTCGGGTGGTTGTTGTCCTTGATGATCTTTTTGGCCTTCCTGTGACATCGGGTGGTGTAGGTGTCCTGGAGGGCAGGTAGTTTGCCCCTGGTGATGCGTTGTGTAGACCTCACTACCCTCTGGAGAGCCTTACGGTTGTGGGTGGAGCAGTTGCCGTACCAGGCGGTGATACAGCCCGACAGGATGCTCTCGATTGTGCATCTGTAAAAGTTTGTGGGTGCTTTTGGTGACAAGCCGAATTTCTTCAGCCTCCTGAGGTTGAAGAGGCGCTGTTGCCACTTCTTCACAATGCTGTCTGTGTGGGTGGACCAATTCAGTTTGTCCGTGATGTGTACGCCGAGGAACTTAAAACTTACTACCCTCTCCACTACTGTCCCGTCGATGTGGATAGGGGGGTGCTCCCTCTGCTATTTCCTGAAGTCCACAATCATCTCCTTTGTTTTGTTGACGTTGAGTGTGAGGTTATTTTCCTGACACCACACTCCGAGGGCCCTCACTTCCTCCCTGTAGGCCGTCTCGTCGTTGTTGGTAATCAAGCCTACCACTGTAGTGTCGTCCGCAAACTTGATGATTGAGTTGGAGGCGTGCATGGCCACGCAGTCGTGGGTGAACAGGGAGAACCGGAGAGGGCTCAGAACGCACCCTTGTGGGGCCCCAGTGTTGAGGATCAGCGGGGTGGAGATGTTGTTACCTACCCTCACCACCTGGGGGCGGCCCGTCAGGAAGTCCAGTACCCAGTTGCACAGGGCGGGGTCGAGACCCAGGGTCTCGAGCTTGATGACGAGTTTGGAGGGTACTATGGTGTTAAATGCTGAGCTGTAGTCGATGAACAGCATTCTCACATATGTATTCCTCATGTCCAGATGGGTTAGGGCAGTGTGCAGTGTGGTTGCGATTGCGTCATCTGTGGACCTATTGGGTCGGTAAGCAAATTGGAGTGGGTCTAGGGTGTCAGGTAGGGTGGAGGTGATATGGTCCTTGACTAGTCTCTCAAAGCACTTCATGATGACGGAAGTGAGTGCTACGGGGCGGTAGTCGTTTAGCTCAGTTATCTTAGCTTTCTTGGGGACGGGAACAATGGTGGCCCTCTTGAAGCATGTGGGAACAGCAGACTGGGATAAGGTTTGATTGAATATGTCCATAAACACACCAGCCAGCTAGTCTGCGCATGTTCTGAGGACGCGGCTGGGAATGCCATCTGGGCCTGCAGCCTTGCGAGGGTTAACACGTTTAAATGTTTTACTCACCTCGGCTGCAGTGAAGGAGAGCCCGCAGGTTTTGGTAGCGGGCCGTGTCAGTGGCACTGTATTGTCCTCAAAGCGAGCAAAAAAGTTATTTAGTCTGTCTGGGAGCAAGACATCCTGGTCCGCGACGGGGCTGATTTTCTTTTTGTGATCCGTGATTGACTGTAGACCCTGCAACATACCTCTTGTGTCTGAGCTGTTGAATTGCGACTCTACTTTGTCTCTATACTGGCACTTAGCTTGTTTGATTGCCTTGCGGAGGGAATAGCTACACTGTTTGTATTCGGTCATGTTTCCGGTCACCTTGCCCTGGTTAAAAGCAGTGGTTCGCGCTTTCAGTTTCGCGCGAATGCTGCCATCAATCCACGGTTTCTGGTTTGGGAATGTTTTAATCGTTGCTGTGGGTACGACGTCTCCGATGCACTTTCTAATGAACTCGCTCACCGAATCAGCGTATTCGTCAATGTTGTTGTTGGACGCAATGCGGAACATATCCCAATCCACGTGATCGAAGCAGTCTTGAAGCGTGGAATCAGATTGGTCGAACCAGCGTTGAACAGACCTGAGCGCGGGAGCTTCTTGTTTTAGTTTCTGTTTGTAGGCTGGAAGCAACAAATGGAGTCGTGGTCAGCTTTTCCGAACGGAGGGCGGGGGAGGGCCTTATATGCGTTGCGGAAGTTAGATTAACAATCGATCCAGGGTTTTACCAGCCCTGGTAGCACAATCGATATGCTGATAGAATTTAGGGAGTCTTGTTTTCAGATTAGCCTTGTTAAAATCCCCAACTACAATGAATGCAGCCTCAGGATGTGTGGTTTCCAGTTTACATAGAGTCAGATAAAGTTTGTTCAGGGCCATCGATGTGTCTGCTTGGGGTGGAATATATACATAGGTGTTCCCTTTGTCCAGGTGTGAAAGGGCAGTGTGGAGTGCAATAGAGATTGTATCATCTGTGGATCTGTTAGGGCGGTATGCAAATTGATGTGGGTCTAGGGTTTCTGGGATAATGGTGTTGACGTGAACCATGACCAGCCTTTCATAGCACTTCATGTCTACAGAAGTGAGTGCTACGGGTCGGTAGTCATTTACGCAGGTTACCTTCGTGTTCTTGGGCACAGGAACCATTACTACTACTACCTTTACCACTAGTAGCATTTCTACCTCTAATATCTCTACCTACTAAAACTATAACTAAGTTATAACTGTCATCCTCACCATTACATCAGTACTACAACTACCATCAGTAGTACTACAACTGCCATCATTAGTACTACAACTACCATCATCAGTACTACCACTACCATCATCAGTACTACAACTACCATCATTAGTACTACAACTACCATCATCAGTACTACCTGTACCATCATTAGTACTACAACTACCATCATCAGTACTACAACTACCTTCATCAGTACTACAACTACCATCATCAGTACTACAACTACCATCATTAGTACTACAACTACCATCATCAGTACTACAACTACCATCATCAGTACTACAACTACCATCTTTAGTACTACAACTACCATCATCAGTACTACAACTACCATCATTAGTACTACAACTACCATCATTAGTACTACAACTACCACCATCAGTACTACAACTACCATCATCAGTACTACAACTACCATCATTAGTACTACAACTACCATCATCAGTACTACAACTACCATCATTAGTACTACAACTACCATCATCAGTACTACAACTACCATCATTAGTACTACAACTACCATCATCAGTACTACAACTACCATCATCAGTACTACAACTACCATCATTAGTACTACAACTACCATCATCAGTACTACAACTACCATCATCAGTACTACAACTACCATCATTAGTACTACAACTACCATCATCAGTACTACAACTACCATCATTAGTACTACAACTACCATCATCAGTACTACAACTACCATCATTAGTACTACAACTACCATCATCAGTACTACAACTACCATCATTAGTACTACAACTACCATCATCAGTACTACAACTACCATCATTAGTACTACAACTACCATCATCAGTACTACAACTACCATCATCAGTACTACAACTACCATCATCAGTACTACAACTACCATCACCAGTACTACAACTACCATCATCAGTACTACAACTACCATCATTAGTACTACAACTACCATCATCAGTACTACAACTACCATCATCAGTACTACAACTACCATCATCAGTACTACATCTACCATCATGAGTACTACAACTACCATCATCGGTACTACAACTACCATCATCGGTACTACAACTACCATCATTAGTACTACAACTACCATCATGAGTACTACAACTACCATCATTAGTACTACAACTACCATCATCAGTACTACATCCACCATCATCAGTACTACAACTACCATCATCAGTACTACAACTACCATCATCAGTACTACAACTACCATCATCAGTACTACAACTACCATCATCAGTACTACAACTACCATCATCAGTACTACAACTACCATCATCAGTACTACAACTACCATCATCAGTACTACAACTACCATCATCAGTACTACAACTACCATCATCAGTACTACAACTACCATCATTAGTACTACAACTACCATCATTAGTACTACAACTACCATACAACTACCATCATTAGTACTACAACTACCATCATTAGTACTACAACTACCATCATTAGTACTACAACTACCATCATCAGTACTACATCCACCATCATCAGTACTACAACTACCATCATCAGTACTACAACTACCATCATCAGTACTACAACTACCATCATTAGTACTACAACTACCATCATCAGTACTACAACTACCATACAACTACCATCATTAGTACTACAACTACCATCATTAGTACTACAACTACCATCATTAGTACTACAACTACCATCATCAGTACTACATCCACCATCATCAGTACTACAACTACCATCATCAGTACTACAACTACCATCATCGGTACTACAACTACCATCATCAGTAGTACAACTACCATCATCAGTACTACAACTACCATCATCAGTAGTACAACTACCATCATCAGTACTACAACTACCATCATCAGTACTACAACTACCATCTTTAGTACTACAACTACCATCATCAGTACTACAACAACTACCATCATTAGTACTACAACTACCATCATCAGTACTACATCCACCATCATCAGTACTACAACTGCCATCATCAGTACTACAACTACCATCATTAGTACTACAACTACCATCATTAGTACTACAACTACCATCATTAGTACTACAACTACCATCATCAGTACTACAACTACCATCATCAGTACTACAACTACCATCATCAGTACTACAACTACCATCATCAGTACTACAACTACCATCATTAGTACTACAACTACCATCATGAGTACTACAACTACCATCATCAGTAGTACAACTACCATCATCAGTACTACAACTACCATCATCAGTACTACAACTACCATCATTAGTACTACAACTACCATCATTAGTACTACAACTACCATCATTACTACTACAACTACCATCATGAGTACTACAACTACCATCATCGGTACTACAACTACCATCATCAGTAGTACAACTACCATCATCAGTACTACAACTACCATCATCAGTACTACAACTACCATCTTTAGTACTACAACTACCATCATTAGTACTACAACTACCATCATCAGTACTACAACTACCATCATCAGTACTACATCTACCATCATCAGTACTACAACTACCATCATTAGTACTACAACTACCATCATTAGTACTACAACTACCATCATCAGTACTACAACTACCATCATTAGTACTACAACTACCATCATCAGTACTACAACTACCATCATCAGTACTACAACTACCATCATCAGTACTACAACTACCATCATTAGTACTACAACTACCATCATTAGTACTACAACTACCATCATTAGTACTACAACTACCATCATTAGTACTACAACTACCATCATTAGTACTACAACTACCATCATCAGTACTACAACTAGCATCATCAGTACTACAACTACCATCATCAGTACTACAACTACCATCATGAGTACTACAACTACCATCATCAGTACTACAACTACCATCATCAGTACTACAACTACCATCATCAGTACTACAACTACCATCATGAGTACTACTATCTCTCTCTCTCTCTCTCTTGCTCTCTGTCTCTCTCTCTCTCTGTCTATCTCTCTCTGTCTCTCTCTCTCTCTCTCTTTCTCTATGTCTCTGTCTCTGTCCCTCTCTCTCTCTCTCTGTCTCTCTGTCCCCTGTCTCTCTCTCTCCTACATTTCACCCTCTTTACCTGACAAATACTGTTTCCTTAAAAGTATTTAAGGAAACAGTAGTTGTCAACCTTCTCAGTCTCAAACCTTGACTGGAGACTTATATTTAGTATATTTATTTAGTGGATGTTAGTTAATTATAAGAGACTTTAAATCTTCACTATATTTAGTGGGTGTTAGTTATAACAGAGTAGAAAACATTACAGTACACCGCTCTTCTCTCTGAGTGGGTATATTCCTGGAAGGAACCCTGTGATTCTGGGTTAGAGTCACTCTTACCACATCAGAGAGATTCAATTGGGTCAAATGATGATAGAAAGCCTGATGGCGG
>NW_024061641.1:152500-155000 GCF_016432855.1 Salvelinus namaycush | reverse complement strand
TACCACCAAGCCCACTTTGGAGAATTTTGTAGAATAGCCCTTCGTGCCAAATAGAATCAAATGCTTTTTTAAAGTCAATAAAGCAAGCAAAGATTTTGCCCTCTTTTTTTTGGTGGACGTGTTTATTAATTAGTGTGTGTAAGGTGGTCAGTAGTGCGATGGTTAGGGAGAAAGCCAATTTGACATTTAGTTATTACATTTTTTTCTTGAAGAAAGGTTTGAATTCTTGAATTCAAAATGCTACAGAAAACCTTTCCCAAGTTACTGTTTACACAAATTCCCCTGTAATTATTGGGGTCTGATTTGTCTCCACTTTTGTGGATAGGGGAGATGAGCCCCTGGTTCCAGACATCAGGGAAGCAGCCAGAAGTTAAAACCATGTTGAACAATTTAAGCACAGCATTTTGCAACTCAGGTGTGCTGTTTTTCAACATTTCATTTCTGATGTTGTCTAGACCACAAGCCTTTTTTGATTTAATAGATTTGAGCTTTTCATTTAGTTCTTGTTGGGTTATTGGGTAATCTAATGGATTTTGGTTGTTTTTAATGACTGATTCAAGGATGTTCAATTTTTCTTTAATTTCTAATTGGTTCTGTTTTAAGTCTTTTTGTGGGATGTTTTTGTATAGATTATCAAAATAAGTTTTCCAAATTCCTACATCTTGTATGGCTAAATCTTGTGGCTTTGTTGTGCTTAAATTGTTCCACATGTCCCAGAACTGATTTTGGTCAATTGCGTTTTCAATTTCATCAAGTGTCTTGTTGGTATAATTCAGTTTCTTGCGTTTCAGTGTATGTTTATACTGTTTCAGAGTTTCAAAGTATTCATATCGTAGCTCTGGGTTGTTTTGCTGCTTATGTTTTTTGTTTGACATTTGTCTTAGGTGTTTTCTAATTGTTTTACATTCATTATCAAACCATTTGTCAGAAACATTTTGTTTTTTGTTTCTGATGTTGCATTTCTTTGGTTTTCTCAAATTTGCTTTCGATGCTGCTTTTTGGAATATGCAGTTGATGTTTAGAGTAGCCGAATTGACACCATCTTTATTGTTTTGGTATTGTGAGTTATTGAAAAACTGTATAGAGTTCATCATTTCATTTGAGTTCAATGTTTCAATGAATCTCTCTGCACTGTTTGGAGCCCATCTGTACGATTGGTTTATGTTGTAGAGTTTATTGGGCAGTTTTTTTGAATGAATATTGCCGGTTAATTTCTTCAAAAACACGTTGATCTGACTGTGATCTGACAATGGTGTCTGTGGTCTGACAGTGAATGCACTAATGGAGGAGGGGTCAATGTCCGTGATGGCATAATCGACTACACTTGTCCCAAGAGCTGAGCAGTAAGTAAACTGACCTAAAGAGTCCCCTCTGATTCTACCATTAAGCATGTACAGGCCTAAGGCTCGACAGAGATGCACTAACTCCTTCCCATTTTTGTTCAGTATTTGGTCAGGACTGTTTCTATTATTTATAATAGGGCTACTGTACAAGGAGGGGTGACCAAATATGTGGTGGTTACCTCCCGCATCAGTGTAGTCAGGTTCAGAACCTGTTTTTGCATTGAAATCTCCACAAAGAAGCACTTTACCTTCTGCCTGAAATGTAATGATTTCTGTATGGAGATTGTCAAAAAACTGATCATCATAATATGGTGAATCTGAAGGAGGAGCATAAGCTGCACATATGTATTCTCTCTCTCTCTCTCTCTCTCTCTCTCTCTCTCTCTCTCTCTCTCTCTCTCTCTCTCTCTCTCTCATTCTCTTTCTCTCCCTCCCTCCCTCAGCCTCTCTCTCTCTCTGCATCTCTCTCTCTCTCTTCCCCTCTCTCTCTCTCTCTTCCTCTCTCTCTCAGCCTCTCTCTCAGCCTCTTTCTCTCTCTCAGCTGCTCTCTCTCTCAGCCTCTTTCTTTCTCTCTCTCAGCTGCTCTCTCTCTTTCTCTCTGCCCCTATCTCACTCTCTCATTCTCTCTCTACCTCTCTCTCTGCCTCTCAATTCAAAGGGCTTTATTGGCATGGGAAACATATGTTTACATTGACAAAGCAAGTGAACTAGATAATAAACAAAGTGAAATAAACAATACAAAATGTCATATTATGTATATATATACAGTGTTGTAATGATGTGCAAATAGTACAAAAGGGAAAATAAATAAACATAAATATGGGTTGTATTTACAATGGTGTTTGTTCTTCACTGGTTGCCCTTTTCTTGTGGCAACAGGTCCCACATATTGCTTCTGTGATTCCACACTGTGGTGTTTCACCCAGTAGATGTGGGAGTTCATTAAAATGTGATTTGTTTTGGATTTCTTTGTGGATCTGTGTAATCTGATGGAAGTATGTATCTCTAATATGGTCATACATTTGGCAGGAGCTTAGGAAGTGCAAAATGAGGGCAGTGTGCACAGCCTGACTTCTCTCTCTCTCCACCTCTCTCTCCCTCTCCCCCTCCCTCTCCTTCTCTCCCTCTCCCTCTCACCCTCCCTCTCCTTCTCTCCC
>NW_024061641.1:137500-147500 GCF_016432855.1 Salvelinus namaycush | reverse complement strand
CTAGCCCCCCTAGTATAATCTATAGCCTCCCTAGTATAATCTATAACCCTAGTATAATATATAGCCTTCCTAGTATAATCTATAACCATAGTATAATCTATAGCCCATTTAGTATAATCTATAACCATAGTATAATCTATAGCCCCCCCTAGTATAATCTATAGCCTCCCTAGTATAATCTATAACCCTAGTATAATATATAGCCTTCCTAGTGTAATCTATAACCATAGTATAATCTATAGCCACCCTAGTATAATCTAGAACCCTAGTATAATCTATAGCCCCCCTAGTATAATCTATAGCCTCCCTAGTATAATCTATAACCCTAGTATAATCTATAGCCCATTTAGTATAATCTCGAACCCTAGTATAATCTCTAGCCCCCCTAGTATAATCTATAGCCTCCCTAGTATAATCTATAACCCTAGTATAATATATAGCCTTCCTAGTATAATCTATAACCATAGTATAATCTATAGCCCATTTCGTATAATCTCGAACCCTAGTATAATCTCTAGCCCCCCTAGTATAATCTATAGCCTCCCTAGTATAATCTATAACCCTAGTATAATCTATAGCCTCCCTAGTATAATCTATAACCCTAGTATAATATATAGCCTTCCTAGTATAATCTATAACCCTAGTATAATCTATAGCCACCCCAGTATAATCTACAGCCCATTTAGTATAA
This sequence comes from Salvelinus namaycush, assembly GCF_016432855.1. Classification (NCBI taxonomy): domain Eukaryota; kingdom Metazoa; phylum Chordata; class Actinopteri; order Salmoniformes; family Salmonidae; genus Salvelinus; species Salvelinus namaycush. The sequence continues at coordinate 146,809 of NW_024061641.1, read as the reverse complement.
TCTCAAACCCTAGTGTAATCTGTAGCTCTAGTATAATCAATAGTGAGTTAAATGCTGAAGATGCATTTTGGTTGAATGCATTCAGTTGTCCCCCTTTCCCTTTCTAGCACTAGTAGGATCCCCCCCCCCCCCCCCCCCCCCCCCATCCACCACCACACATCAGTACAGAAGCCAGGTGTCACCCCCCCTCCCCATCCAAGCAATGAGTCCGTACCAGAATACATCAACTAAATGAATGAATGGCTGTTTTCCATTGATTCAATATAAGAAGACTTCCCAACCAAAAACTAACAAATCAAAAAGCCTCCGTGAGCAGTCCTCTGGCATCCAAACCAGTGTGTGTGTGTGTGTGTGTGTGTGTGTGTGTGTGTGTGTGTGTGTGTGTGTGTGTGTGTGTGTGTGTGTGTGTGTGTGTGTGTGTGTGTGTGTGTGTTAGCTTCCAAACCAATGAATGTTAATGTCCCCTCACCTATTTGTTTTGGAGATGGAATGGAGAGAGGGTGGGAGGGATGGAACGACGGATGGATGGAGGAATGGAGGGATGGAGAGACGGATGGATGGAGGGATGAGAGAGGGAGAGTGCCACATTTGATGAATATAGTCAGTTGAGGAAAGTCTTGCCAAGGAAGTGTTGGTGCTGTGAAAAACAAATATGTCATTAGAATATATTGTAAAGAGAGAGAGGGAGAGAGAGAGAGAGAGAGAGAGAGAGAGAGAGAGAGAGAGAGAGCGAGCGAGCGAGAGGAAGAAGTGGAAAGAGAGAGAGAGAGAAATGGAGAGAGAGACAGAGAGAGAGAAATGGGGAGAGAATGGAGAAACGGAGAGACAGAGAGAGAGAGAGAGAGAGAGAGAGAGAGAGAGAGAGAGAGAAAAAAATACCTGTGTCTTGGCTGGACTGGGAGGCCATTACAGCATCACCTGTCAATGTGGTCTGCACTCTGAAATGAACAGATGGATGACAAGCAGGAGGAGGAGGGGAGAGATGGAGGGATGGTGGAAGGAAAGGTGGAGGAATAGACAGACAGATAGGGAGAGAATGGTAGAATGAGGGAGAGAATGGTAGAATGAGATGTAGAATGAGAGAGAGAATGGTAGAATGAGAGAGCATGGTAGAATGAGAGAGCATGGTAGAATGAGAGAGAATGGTAGAATGAGAGAGAGAATGGTAGAATGAGAGAGAATGGTAGAATGAGAGAGAGAATGGTAGAGTGAGAGAGATAATGGTAGAATGAGAGAGCATGGTAGAATGAGAGAGAGAATGGTAGAATGAGAGAGCATGGTAGAATGAGAGAGAGAATGGTAGAATGAGAGAGAATGGTAGAATGAGAGAGAATGGTAGAATGAGGGAGCATGGTAGAATGATATAGAGAATGGTAGAATGAGAGAGAATGGTAGAATGACAGAGAATGGTAGAATGAGAGAGAATGGTAGAATTAGAGATAATGGTAGAATGAGAGAGATAATGGTAGAATGAAAGAGAGAATGGTAGAATGAGAGAGAGAATGGTAGAATGAGAGATAATGGTAGAATGAGAGATAATGGTAGAATTAGAGAGAATGGTAGAATGAGAGAGAGAATGGTAGAATGAGAGAGAAAATGGTAGAATGAAAGAGAGAATGGTAGAATGAGGGAGAGAATGGTAGAATGAGAGAGAATGGTAGAATGAGAGAGAGAATGGTAGAATGAGAGAGCATGGTAGAATGAGAGAGATTGAGATTGGTAGAATATTGATAAATGTATTTGCTCCCCTGGAGGTGTATGGTTGGGCTGTAATCCAAAATGGCTCCCTATTCCCTATATAGTGCACTACTTTTGACCAGGTCTGGCACCCTATTCCCTATATAGTGCACTACTTTTCACCAGGGCCCATAGATCAACTGTACTAGTGGTTCAGGCTCTGGTCCTGTCCCATATTGATTTCTGTCTGGTAATATGGTCAGGTGCAGCAAATAAAGACCTAGCAAAGCTGCAGCTGTCTCCAAACAAAGCATCATGTCTTGGCCTTAACTGCACACACACACAACTAGCATCAACAACATGCATGACAGTCTTTCATGGTTGAGGGTTGAGGAGAAATGTACTACTTCTCTCCTAGTCTTTTTAAGAAACAGTTGTGTGTTGAAAATGCCTGATCACTTGTATAATCTATTTGCATACACTTCAAACAGACATAGATACCCCACCAGACACACTGCTATGAGTTTCTTCACGGTACCCAAACCTAAAACAGATTTACTGCCTCGCTCAGTTATGGAATGTTCTGCTGACAGGTGTATAAAATCGAGCACACGGCCATGTAATCTCCATAGACAAACATTGGCAGTAGAATGGGCCTGTACTGAAGAGCTCAGTGACTTTCAACGTGGCACCATCATAGGATGCCACCTTTCCAACAAGTCAGTTTGTCAAATTTATTCCCTGCTGGAGCTGCTCCGGTCAACTGTAAGTGCTGTTATTATGGAAGTGGAAACGTCGAGACGCAACAATGGCTCAGCCGCAAAGTGGTAGGCCACACAAGCTCACAGAACAGGACCACCGAATGCTGAAGCGCAAATGCATAGTGCCAACTGCAAGGTTTGGTGGAGGAGGAATAATGGTCTGGGGCTGTTTTTAATGGTTCGGGCCTCTTAGTTCCAGTGAAGGGAAATCTTAATGCTAAAGCATACAATTACATTCTAGATTATTCTGTGCTTCCAACTTTGTGGCAACAGTTTGGGGAACGCCCTTTCTGTTTCAGCATGACAATACCCCCGTGCACAAAGCAAGGTCCGTACAGAAATGGTTTGTCGAGATCGGTGTGGAAGAACTTGACTGACTTGCACAGAGCCCTGACCTCAACCCCATCGAACACCTTTGGGATGAATTGGAACGCCGACCGCGAGCCAGGCCTAATCGCCCAACATCAGTGCCGGGACCTCACTAATGCTCTTGTGGCTGAATGGAAGCAAGGCCCACTTTATTTGCATGAAGAAGAGACAGAGATATAGGGGACGTAGGTCGGGGTGCCTTGTAAGAATCCGACGGCGAGTGAGTAACCCACCTCTACCTTCTGTACTATTAGCCAATCACTGTATAATAAACTGGATGAGCTCCGACCAAGACTATTCTACCCAACGGGACATTAAAAACGTTATTATCTTATGTGTCACGGAGTCGTGGCTGAACGACGGAACATGAATAACATACAGCTGGCTGAGTTTACGCTGCATCGTCAAGATAGAACAGCTGCCTCCGGTATGACAAGGTGGTGGTGGTCTGTGTCTATTTGTCAATAACAGCTGGTGCACGAAATCTAATATTAAGGAAGTCTCAAGGTTTTGTTCGCCTGAGGTAGAATATCTCATGATAAGCTGTAGACCACACTATTTACTAAGAGAGTTTTCATCTATATTTTTCGTAGCTGTCTATTTACCACCACAAAACAATTCTGGTACTAAGACCCCACTCAATGAGCTGTATAAGGCCATAAGCAAACAAGAAAACGCTCACCCAGAGGTGGCTCTCCTAGTGGCCGGGGACTTTAATGCAGGGAAACTTAAATCCGTTTTACCTAATTTCTACCAGCATGTTAAATGTGCAACCAGAGGGAAAAAAACTCTAGACCACCTTTACTCCACACACAGAGACCCGTACAAAGCTTTTCCTCGCCCTTCATTTGGCAAATCTGACCATAATTATATCCTCCTGATTCCTGCTTAGAAGCAAAAACTAAAGCAGGAAATACCAGTGACTCGCTCAATATGGAAGAGGTCAAATGAGACAGATGCTAAGCTACAGGGCTGTTTTGCTATCACAGACTGGAATATGTTACGGGATTCTTCCGGCGGCATTGAGGAGTACACCACATCAGTCACTGGCTTCATCAATAAGTGCATCGATGACGTCGCCCCCACAGTGAACGTACATACATACCCCATCCAGAAGCCATTGATTACAGGCAACATCCGCACTGAGCTAAAGGGTAGAGCTGCCACTTTCAAGGAGCCCTCTGACGAACCATCAAACAGATTGAATCCTACTACACCGGCTCTGACGCTCATCGGATGTGGCAGGGCTTGCAAACTATTAGGGACTACAAAGGGAAGCACAGCCGCGAGCTGCCCATTGACGCAAGCCTACCAGACGAGCTAAATGACTTCTATGCGCGCTTCTAGGCAAGCAACACTGAAGCATGCATGAGAGCACCAGCTGTTCTGGACGACTGTGTGATCACGCTCTCCGTAGCCAATGTGAGTAAGACCTTTAAACAGGTCAACATTCACAAGGCCGCAGGGCCAGACGGATTACCAGAATGTGTACTCCGAGCATGCGCTGACCAACTAGCAAGTGTCTTCACTGACATTTTCAACCTCTCCCTGACCGAGTCTGTAATACCGACATGTTTCAAGCATACCACCATAGTCCTTGTTCCCAAGAACACCAAGGTAACTCGCTAAATGACTACCGACCCGTAACACTCAATTTGCATACCGCCCCAACAAATCCATAGATGACTCAATCTCTATTGCACTCCACAGTGCCCTTTCAAACCTGGACAAAAGGAACACCTACATGAGAATGGTATTCATTAACTACAGCTCAGTGTTCAACACCATAGTGCCCTCAAAGCTCTTCACTGAGCTAAGGACCCTGGGACTAAACACCTCCCTCTGCAACTGGATCCAGGACTTCCTGACGGGCCGCCCCCAGGTGATAAGGGTAGGTAACAACACATCTGCCACGCTGATCCTCAACACGGGGGCCCCTCAGGGGTGCGTGCTCAGTCCCCTCCTGTACTCCCTGTTCACCCATGCCTGCATGGCCAAGCCACCACTCCAACACCATCATTAAGTTTGCTGATGACACAACAGTGGTAGGCCTGATCACCGACAACGACGAGACAGCCTATAGGGAGGAGGTCAGAGACCTGGCCGTGTGGTGCCAGGATAACAATCTCTCCCTCTACGTGATCAAGACAAAGGAGATGATTGTGGACTACAGGAAAAGGAGGGCTGAGCACGCCCCCATTCTCATCGACAGGGCTGTAGTGGATCACGTTGAGAGCTTCAGGTTTCTTGGTTTCCACATCAACAATGAACTATCATGGTCCAAACACATCAAGACAATTGTGAAGAGGGCACGACAAAACCCATTTACCCTCAGGAGACTGAAAAGATTTGTCATGGGTCCTCAGATCCTCTAAAAATTATACAGCTGCACCATTGAGAGCATACTGACTGGCTACATCACCGCCTGGTATGGCAACTTCTCAGGCTCCGACCGCAATGCGCTACAGAGGGTAGTGCGTACGGCCCAGTACATCACTGGGGCCAAGCTTCCTGACATCCAGGACCTCTATACCAGGTCCTAAAAATTGCCAAAGACTCCAGCCACCCATGTTGTAGACTGTTCTCTGCTACCACACGGCAAGCGTTACCGGAGCGCCAAGTCTAGGTCCAAAAGGCTTCTTAACAGTTTTTACAGCTAATCAAATGGCTACACCGACTATTTGCATTAACCCCCTACGGCTGCTACTCTCTGTTATTATCTATGCATAGTCACTTTACCTCTACGTACATGTAAATATTACCTCAATTACCTCGACCAGCCTGTGTCACCACACATTAAGTCTGTACCGGTACCCCCTGTATATAGCCTCGTTAAAGGCTCGTCAGTAAGCATTTCACTGTAAGGTCTACACTTGTTGTATTCGGCGCATGTGGAAAATAAAATTAGATGTGTTTTTCACAGTCCCCGCAGCAATGTTCCAGCGTCTAGTGGAAAGCCTTCCCAGAAGAGAGAAGGATGTTATAGCAGCAAAGGGGGGGACGGGACCAACCACGCTAATTCTCATGATTTTGGAATGAGATGTTCGACGAGCAGGTGTCCACATACTTTTGTTCGTGTAGTGTATCATATGTTGTTCTTGTCTTCAACAGTTCTGTACTTTGTCATGTATTTATATGTTTTATTTGGACCCCAGGAAGAGTAGCTGCTGTGCTGTAGCTAATGGGGATTCCTAATAAACTAAATCAGGCCATTGGGTTGCCATTGGGTTGCCATTGGGTTGCTTAGGGTTCCCATTGGGTTGCCATAGGGTTGCCATAGGGTTGCCATAGGGTTCCCATTGGGTTCCCATTGGGTTGCCATTGGGTTGCCATTGGGTTCCCATTGGGTTGCCATAGGGTTCCCATTGGGTTGCCATAGGGTTGCCATAGGGTTCCCATTGGGTTGCTATAGGGTTCCCATTGGGTTGCTATAGGGTTCCCATTGGGTTGCCATAGGGTTGCCATAGGGTTGCCATAGGGTTCCCATTGGGTTCCCATTGGGTTGCCATAGGGTTGCCATAGGGTTCCCATTGGGTTGCCATAGGGTTGCCATAGGGTTCCCATTGGGTTGCCATAGGGTTGCCATAGGGTTCCCATTGGGTTGCCATAGGGTTGCCATAGGGTTGCCATTGGGTTCCCATTGGGTTCCCATTGGGTTGCCATAGGGTTGCCATAGGGTTGCCATAGGGTTCCCATTGGGTTCCCATTGGGTTGCCATAGGGTTGCCATAGGGTTCCCATTGGGTTGCCATAGGGTTCCCATTGGGTTGCCATAGGGTACCCATTGGGTTGCCATAGGGTTCCCATTGGGTTCCCATTGGGTTGCCATAGGGTTGCCATAGGGTTCCCATTTGGTTGCCATTGGGTTGCCATAGGGTTCCCATTGGGTTGCCATAGGGTTGCCATAGGGTTCCCATTGGGTTGCCATAGGGTTGCCATAGGGTTCCCATTGGGTTGCCATAGGGTTGCCATTGGGTTGCCATTGGGTTGCCATAGGGTTCCCATTGGGTTGCCATAGGGTTGCCATTGGGTTGCCATAGGGTTCCCATTGGGTTGCCATTGGGTTGCCATTGGGTTGCCATAGGGTTGCCATAGGGTTCCCATTGGGTTGCCATAGGGTTGCCATAGGGTTCCCATTGGGTTGCCATAGGGTTGCCATAGGGTTCCCATTGGGTTGCCATAGGGTTGCCATAGGGTTGCCATTGGGTTCCCATTGGGTTGCCATTGGGTTGCCATAGGGTTGCCATAGGGTTGCCATTGGGTTCCCATTGGGTTGCCATAGGGTTGCCATTGGGTTGCCATAGGGTTGCCATAGGGTTCCCATAGGGTTCCCATTGGGTTGCCATAGGGTTGCCATAGGGTTCCCATTGGGTTGCCATAGGGTTGCCATAGGGTTCCCATTGGGTAGCCATAGGGTTCCCATTGGGTTGCCATAGGGTTGCCATAGGGTTCCCATTGGGTTGCCATAGGGTTGCCATAGGGTTCCCATAGGGTTGCCATAGGGTTGCCATAGGGTTGCCATAGGGTTCCCATTGGGTTGCCATAGGGTTGCCATAGGGTTGCCATAGGGTTCCCATAGGGTTGCCATTGGGTTGCCATAGGGTTGCCATAGGGTTCCCATTGGGATTGCAGCCCTGTTTATTAATGTAATGTGATGATGGCAGCAATACATCATATCGGTTTAATTACTACAGGATTACTACCTCTACTGGTGCTCACTGACATGCACATGTACACCTCTGTACTGCCTCTCACCTACAATAACGCATTATATACCATAACATACCCCAGAGAGAGAGATTTCATTACATTTTGATTAAAAAAAAAATGTAATAGAGGGAGGGAGGGAGGGAGGGAGGGAGAGAGAGAAAGAGGGAGAGAGGGAGGAAGGAGAGAGGGAGGAGGGGGCTGAAAGGAGAGATGTGAAGGGGGAGAGAAACAGAGAGAAGAGAGAGAGGGAGGGGGGGCTGAAAGGAGAGATGTGAAGAGGTGAGAGAAACAGAGAGAAGAGAGAGAGGGAGAGGGGGCTGAAAGGAGAGATGTGAAGAGGGAGAGAAACAGAGAGAAGAGAGAGAGGGAGGGGGGGGCTGAAAGGAGAGATGTGAAGAGGTGAGAGAAACAGAGAGAAGAGAGAGAGGGAGGGGGGGGCTGAAAGGAGAGATGTGAAGAGGTGAGAGAAACAGAGAGAATAAATGGAATAAGAGATAGAGGAGAGAGGGAGGAAAAGGTGGATGGAGTTGTGAAGGCATCCATGGTTAGTGAAGGAGAAGAAGAACCCTGCTCTTCCTTCAGGGCAAGAGAGATGGACTGAGTGTGAAAGCACACACTCCCAGCTACACAAAGTGTGTGTGTGTGTGTGTGTTTTATTTGGGTGTGTTTTGTGTGTGTGTTTTATTTGTGTGTGTTTTGTGTGTGTGAGATAGAGTGCGAGAGGACAGATTACGATTTACGTATTATATCACACCATATGGATGTATGATGTGAGTGAGAGATTTAGTGTTATAGTACTATTATATTATATGTATTATAGTGTTATAGTATTATAGTGTTATAGTATTATAGTGTTATAGTATTATAGTGTTATAGTATTATAGTATTATAGTGTTATAGTATTATACTGTTATAGTATTATAGTGTTATAGTGTTATAGTATTATAGTGTTATAGTGTTATAGTATTATAGTATTATAGTGTTATAGTATTATAGTGTTATAGTGTTATAGTATTATACTGTTATAGTATTATAGTGTTATAGTGTTATAGTATTATAGTGTTATAGTATTATAGTATTATAGTGTTATAGTGTTATAGTAGTATAGTGTTATAGTGTTATAGTAGTATAGTGTTATAGTAGTATAGTGTTATAGTAGTATAGTGTTATAGTGTTATAGTAGTATAGTGTTATAGTAGTATAGTGTTATAGTAGTATCGTGTTATAGTAGTATAGTATTATAGTATTATAGTGTTATAGTATTATAGTGTTATAGTGTTATAGTATTATAGTGTTGTAGTGTTATAGTGTATTATAGTGTTATAGTGCTATAGTATTATAGTATTATAGTGTTATAGTATTATATTGTATTATAGTATTATAGTATTATAGTGTTATAGTATTATAGTGTTATAGCATTATAGTGTTATAGTATTATAGTATTATAGTGTTATAGTGTTATAGTGTATTATAGTGTTATAGTGCTATAGTGTTATAGTATTATAGTATTATAGTGTTATAGTATTATAGTATATTATAGTGTTATAGTGCTATAGTATTATAGTATTATAGTGTTATAGTATTATAGTGTTATAGTATTGTAGTGTCGTAGTGTTATAGTATTATAGTGTTATAGTATTATAGTGTAGTAGTATTATAGTGTTATAGTATTATAGTATTATAGTGTTATAGTATTATAGTATTATAGTATTATAGTGTTATAGTATTATAGTGTTATAGTGTTATAGTGTTATAGTGTTATAGTATTATAGTGTTATAGTATTATAGTATAG
>NW_024061641.1:105000-122500 GCF_016432855.1 Salvelinus namaycush | reverse complement strand
GATATTTTTGCAGAATTCTGCATGCGGTCTCAATTTGGTGTTTGTCCCATGTTGTGAATTCTTGATTGGTGAGTGGAGCACAGACCTCACAACCATAAAGGGCAATGAGTCTATAACTGATTGAAGTATTTTTTGCCAGATCCTAATTGGTATATCGAATTTTATGTTCCTTTTGATGGCATAGAAGGCCATTCTTGCCTTGTCTCTCAGATCGTTCACAGCTTTGTGGAAGTGACCTGTGGCCTGATGTTTACGCCGAGGTATGTATCGTTTTTTGTGTGCTCTAGGGCAACGGTGTCTAGATGGAATTTGTATTCGTGGTCGTGAGATTTACTGTCAGGGCCCATGTCTGGCAGAATCTGTGCAGAAGATCTAGGTGCTGCTGTAGGCCCTCCTTGGTTGGTGACAGAAGCACCAGATCATCAGCAAACAGTAGACATTTGACTTCAGATTCTAGTAAGGTGAGGCTGGGTGCTGCAGACTGTTCTAGTGCCCTCGCCAATTTGTTGATATATATGTTGAAGAAGGTGGGGCTTAAGCTGCATCCCTGTCTCAGCCCCCAGCCCTGTATAAAGAAATGTGTGTATTTAGCCAATTTTAACTGCACAATTTTAACTACTTTCCATCAATTTGTATAGCAGGCCCTCATGCCAAATTGAGTCGAAAGCTTTTTTGAAATCAACAAAGCATGAGAGACTTTGTCTTTGTTTTGGTTTGTTTGTTTGTAAATTAGTGTATGCAGGGTGAATACGTGGTCTGTCATACGGTAATTTGGTAAAAAGCCAATTTGACATTTGCTCAGTACATAGTTTTCACTGATGAAATGTACGAGTCTGCTGTTAATGACAATGCAGATGACTTTCCAAAGGTTGCTGATGATGCATATCCCACGGTAGTTATTGGGGTCAAATTTCTCTCTCTCTCTCTTTCTCTTTCTCTTTCTCTCTCTCTCTCTCTCTCTGTCTCTGTCTCTCTGTCTCTCTGTCTCTCTCTCTCTCTCTCTCTCTCTCTCTCTCTCTCTCTCTAGTACAGTTATAATTCAGTAGGTAAATTAAAGATAAAGATCATTTTGAGAGTGGATGCAGCTTCTGAGACTCAGTGCCCTCAGTTGTGAGTGTCGTTGTCACAGTGTGTGTGTGTGTGTGTGTCGTTGTCACAGTGTGTGTGTGTCGTTGTCATAGTGTGTGTGTGTGTGTGTCGTTGTCACAGTGTGTGTGTGTGTGTCGTTGTCATAGTGTGTGTGTGTGTGTCGTTGTCACAGTGTATGTGTGTCGTTTTCACAGTGTGTGTGTCATTGTCACAGTGTGTGTGTGTGTGTGTCGTTGTCACAGTGAGTGTGTGCCGTTGTCACGGTGTGTGTGAGTGTCGTTGTCACAGTGTGTGTGTATGTGTCGTTGTCACAGTGTGTGTGTGTGTGTGTGTGTGTGTGTGTGTGTGTGTGTGTGTGTGTGTGTGTGTGTGTGTCGTTGTCATAGTGTGTGTGTGTGTGTGTGTCGTTTTCACAGTGTGTGTGTCGTTGTCACAGTGTGTGTGTGTGTGTGTGTGTGTATGTGTGTGTGTGTGTGTCGTTGTCACAGTGTGTGTGTGTGTGTGTGTCGTTGTCACAGTGTGTGTGTGTGTGTGTCGTTGTCACAGTGTGTGTGTGTGTGTGTGTCGTTGTCACAATGTGTGTGTGTGTGTGTGTGTGTCGTTGTCACAGTGTGTGTGTGTGTGTGTCGTTGTCACAGTGAGTGTGTGTGTGTCGTTGTCACAGTGTGTGTGTGTGTGTGTCTGTGTGTCGTTGTCACAGTGTGTGTGTGTGTCGTTGTCACAGTGTGTGTGTGTGTGTCATTGTCACAGTGTGTGTTTGTGTGTCGTTGTCACAGTGTGTGTGTGTGTGTCGTTGTCACAGTGTGTGTTTGTGTGTCGTTGTCACAGTGTGTGTGTGTGTGTCGTTGTCACAGTGTGTGTGTGTGTGTCGTTGTCACAGTGTGTGTTTGTGTGTCGTTGTCACAGTGTGTGTGTGTGTGTTGTTGTCACAGTGTGTGTGTGTGTGTGTCGTTGTCACAGTGTGTGTGTGTGTCGTTGTCACAGTGTGTGTGTGTGTGTGTGTGTCGTTGTCACAGTGTGTGTGTGTGTGTCGTTGTCACAGTGTGTGTGTGTGTCATTGTCACAGTTTGTGTGTGTGTCATTGTCACAGTGTGTGTGTGTGTGTGTGTGTGTCGTTGTCACAGTGTGTGTTTGTGTGTCGTTATCACAGTGTGTGTGTGTGTCGTTGTCACAGTGTGTGTGTGTGTGTGTGTCGTTGTCACAGTGTGTGTGTGTGTGTCGTTGTCACAGTGTGTGTGTGTGTGTCGTTGTCACAGTGTGTGTGTGTGTCGTTGTCACAGTGTGTGTGTGTGTGTGTCGTTGTCACAGTGTGTGTATGTCGTTGTCACAGTGTGTGTGTGTGTCGTTGTCACAGTGTGTGTGTGTCGTTGTCACAGTGTGTGTGTGTGTCGTTGTCACAGTGTGTGTGTGTGTCGTTGTCACAGTGTGTGTGTGTGTCGTTGTCACAGTGTGTGTGTGTGTCGTTGTCACAGTGGGTGTGTGTGTGTCGTTGTCACAGTGTGTGTGTGTGTCGTTGTCACAGTGTGTGGTGTGTCGTTGTCACAGTGTGTGTGTGTGTCGTTGTCACAGTGGGTGTGTGTGTGTGTGTCATTGTCACAGTGTGTGTGTGTGTCGTTGTCACAGTGTGTGTGTGTGTGTCGTTGTCACAGTGGGTGTGTGTGTCGTTGTCACAGTGTGTGTGTGTCGTTGTCACAGTGTGTGTGTGTGTCGTTGTCACAGTGTGTGTGTGTGTCGTTGTCACAGTGTGTGTGTGTGTGTGTCATTGTCACAGTGTGTGTGTGTGTCGTTGTCATAGTGTGTGTGTGTGTCGTTGTCACAGTGGGTGTGTGTGTGTGTGTGTCGTTGTCACAGTGTGTGTGTGTGTCGTTGTCACAGTGTGTGTGTGTGTCGTTGTCACAGTGTGTGTGTGTGTTGTTGTCACAGTGGGTGTGTGTGTCGTTGTCACAGTGTGTGTGTGTCGTTGTCACAGTGTGTGTGTGTGTCATTGTCACAGTGTGTGTGTGTGTGTGTGTGTGTCGTTGTCACAGTGTGTGTGTGTGTCGTTGTCACAGTGTGTGTGTGTGTGTCGTTGTCACAGTGGGTGTGTGTGTGTGTGTCGTTGTCACAGTGTGTGTGTGTGTCGTTGTCACAGTGTGTGTGTGTGTCGTTGTCACAGTGTGTGTGTGTGTCGTTGTCACAGTGGGTGTGTGTGTCGTTGTCACAGTGTGTGTGTGTCGTTGTCACAGTGTGTGTGTGTGTCGTTGTCACAGTGTGTGTGTGTGTGTGTGTGTCGTTGTCACAGTGTGTGTGTGTGTCGTTGTCACAGTGTGTGTGTGTGTCATTGTTACAGTGTGTGTGTGTGTCGTTGTCACAGTGTGTGTGTGTCGTTGTCACAGTGTGTGTGTGTGTGTCGTTGTCACAGTGTGTGTGTGTGTGTTGTTGTCACAGTGTGTGTGTGTGTCGTTGTCACAGTGTGTGTGTGTGTGTCGTTGTCACAGTGTGTGTGTGTGTCGTTGTCACAGTGTGTGTGTGTCGTTGTCACAGTGTGTGTGTCGTTGTCACAGTATGTGTGTTTCGTTGTTACAGTGTGTGTGTGTGTGTCGTTGTCACAGTGTGTGTGTGTGTGTCGTTGTCACAGTGTTTGTGTGTCGTTGTCACAGTGTGTGTGTGTGTGTCGTTGTCACAGTGTGTGTTTGTGTGTCGTTGTCACAGTGTGTGTGTGTGTGTCGTTGTCACAGTGTGTGTGTGTGTGTGATGATATAAACCCACGTTATTGTTCTCATCATTATCTTCACTATGAGCTCATGTTGCCTCCTGATTGTTTCCTGTCTCCTCCCTCTTCTCCCTCATCTCTCTCTCTCTCTCTCTCTCTCTCTCTCTCCGTCCTTCCTCATCCCTCTCCCCGTCCTTCCTCATCCCTCTCTCTCTGACAGGAGGATTTTCTCCACTCCTTTATTAAGATGTTATTTATCACACGAGATGAGAAAGGGATGAAAGGAGAGCGAGACGGAGGGAAAGGGGTCAGCTAGTGAGGACGAGGAGGAGGAGTGAGAGCAAAGGAGAGGATATGAAAATGTGATAAGAGAAAACACAGAGAGAAGCTGGATGTGCAACAACAACAAAAAAAACACAGTGATTTATGTGTAATGGTTTCTACCATTTTGTGACGTCTTCTTCCAAGAGGCCATTGGGCTGCCAGCTCCAGCTGTAGGTCTGTGTGTTGTGTCTCAGTAGGCTGCGTTCGCTAGCTCTCTGAATCTGTCTAATTACTACTCCTCTCATCACAGCCTCATCAGTCTGAATCTGTCTAATTACTCCTCTCATCACAGCCTCATCAGTCTGAATCTGTCTAATTACTCCTCTCATCACAGCCTCATCAGTCTGAATCTGTCTAATTACTCCTCTCATCACAGCCTCATCAGTCTGAATCTGTCTAATTACTCCTCTCATCACAGCCTCATCAGACCTCCGACCCTCTGCAACACTCTCTCTTTAATCTCCATCTTACAACACTTTCTTTTCACTCTCCATCTCTCCCTTTCTTTTTCCTGGGTATTTTTATTGGGTATTTTTCCCGGGTCTTTTTCCCAGGTCTTTTTCCCGGGTCTTTTCCCCGGGTATTTTTCCCGAGTATTTTTCCCAGGTCTTTTTCCCAGGTCTTTTTCCCGGGTCTTTTTCCCAGGTCTTTTTCCCAGGTCTTTTTCCCAGGTCTTTTCCCCGGGTATTTTTCCCGGGTCTTTTTCCCGGGTCTTTTTCCCGGGTCTTTTTCCCGGGTCTTTTCCCCAGGTATTTTTCCCGGGTCTTTTTCCCGGGTTGTGGGTGCGTCTTTCTATCCTCTTTCTTTCCTCAATCACTGCCATTACCATATCTCTCATCCTGTATTTCTATTGCATCTTTCTCAACACTTCTATCCCCTTTCTTTCACTGCCTTATATTTGACCTCTGTAGTATCTACAGTAGCTTCCCTTTTGTGTCTTTCACACTTTCTTCCTTTCCATTAAGCCAGTCCCACCAAGCCACAGAGCACCACAGAGCTGTCATCCCTGTGTCTCTAGCCCAGAAAGCATCGTCCTGGGGGGCTAGCATCGCTGCCTTGACTAATGGCTGAGATCAGTCACACCTCATTTCTTCCTTCTTTCCTTCCTTCCTTCCTTTCTTCCTTCCCTCGCTCCCTCTATCCATCGCTCCATCACTTGCTTCAATCGCTTCTTCAGTCTACCACCGAGGATGAGAAATAGATGGAGGGATAGCTGGATGGATGGATAGAGGAATGGAATGATAGAGGGAGGAGAGGGATGAAGTGAGGGATAGAGGGATGAAGGGATGGATGCAGTGAGGGGTGGAGTGAGATGTGGAGGGATGGAGTGATGCAGTGAGGGATGGAGTGAGGGGTGGAGGGATGCAGTGAGGGATGGAGTGAGAGGTGGAGGGATAGAGTGATGCAGTGAGGGATGGAGTGAGGGGTGGAGGGATGCAGTGAGGGATGGAGGGATGGAGTGAGGGGTGGAGGGATGGAGTGAGGGATGGAGTGATGCAGTGAAGTGTGGAGGGCTGGAGGGATGAAGGGATGGAGAGAGAAAGGTGGATTGAAAAAATGAGAGACAGAGAGAGAGATTATCTACCTCACTTGCTTTGGAAATGTTAACATATGTTTCCCATGCCAATAAAACCCCTTGAATTGAATTGAATTTATAGACAGAGAGAGAGAGTTACACAGAGAGATAGACAGAGAGACAGAGAGAGAGTGTTACACAGAGAGAGAGACAGAGAGAGACAGAGAGACAGAGTTACACAGAGAGATAGACACAGAGAGAGTTACACAGAGAGATAGAGAGAGAGAGAGAGTAACAGGGTGTCGTCAGGTAGGGGAAGGAAAGATAGATGTTTCAGGACAGGTCAATCTCCTTTCCACCTCCCTCTCTCTCTGTCCCTCTTCCTGTCTGTTTCCTTCTCTCTTCCTCATGTTCTATCTATGCTATCTATATCTATAAAGGTTCAGCTTTGTGTTTCAAGCAGTGTTTTCATCCCTAATTAACTGTATTACTGAACTCCCGATCCGACCCGGGTCCAATGACTGTCAACCCAACACCTTGACAAGGTCACTAGGTGTTGGGTTAAAGTTTCTTCAGTATTGTGCTGGCTCATAAGACTTGCTTTTATATTTACTCTCTCTCTCTCTCTCTCTCTCTCTCTCTCTCTCTCTCTCTCTCTCTCTCTCTCTCTCTCTCTCTCTCTCTCTCTCTCTCTCTCTCTCTCTCTCTCTCTCTCTCGCTCTGTCTCTCTCTCTTTCTGCAGGTGTGATCTAAAACACAGAAGGAGCACACATGTCACGTCTACATCTCCACCTCTCCTCCCTCCGTTCCTCCTCTCTCTCCTCTGTCCTTCTCCTAGTCTTCCTCTCCTCCATGCTCCTCCTGTCCCTCCCCAGCCCGGCCTTGGCCGGTTCCACTCCTCTATCAGAGGGGGGTAACGTAAAGGCTAACTGCACGGCTACAGGAGACCCCTGTCAGGAGGGGGTGGTACTGCCCGTCTGGAACCCACAGAACCCCTCTGTAGGAGACAAGGTGACCATAGCTTGAAATCTGTTGTTGTTTTTGTTGTGGTTGTTGGCCAGGGGGTGATTTGGGCCGGGATTCAATCCAATCACTCATTGTAGAGCACTGTGACGGTAACCTCTACATATGTCGACTCAATCGGAAATGACCTTTTAATGTCAAGTACGCTACAACACAATGACCGGATTGAATCCCAGCGTTTGTTTGTATTTTGTCTGTATGCTGTGTTATTGTTGTTGTTGTGAAATTAATTGCCTCATTGAGGACATGAGGACGTTTTCCTATTCCAGTCTAATCTAGTCAGGAGTTGACACTAACGCAGATTGCCCGGGGCAGATGAACTGAACAGTCGGACAGGTGGAATCCGCTTTGTTGCTGCCCGTATGGGCAGGTGAACCTTTGTCCCTAAAACACCTGTTAATTCACATTGACTCTAGTGGTCAATTTGTTTATGTACATTAGCGACTCACAACAAGAAAAGAAACCAAGCCAAGTGATCACACAGTTCTCCTCCTTAAATTCTCTTTTCCCTCCATTTTGTGTCTCGTTCACTCAATTCCCACCAAACGCTCCCTCTATACACACGCGTGCTGCGTACACAGAGATGACTGCCCATTAAAATGTATCTAACTGATGGGATACACTAACAAACCGGGAGAAAAGCTACCTTTCTTGACAAATCAAGACAGCTTCATCACAAATTCTAAATGGACCGGTTGATTGAAGTATGGAAGTAAGGTTTGGAAGTCTCTTTGTTATTGGCTGAAACTTGAAACTTCCGCCCACGTCAACCTGCCGATTAGAAGGTCCTGTGTAGATTGTATTTTCAACCCGTAACTATCAGGAAATAACACGGATACAATATGATACAAAACACAATTTTGACTGCACTGGCCCTTTAACTGTATGTCTCAACTCATAATATTAAAGACGCACTATGCAGAAATCGCTCCACCATTTCCTGGTTGGAATTTTTTTAATAGTTCGCCTAATTTCAGTTTATGCGACAAAACAAGCAGGTCTAGTGTAGAGGAATCATCGTCTAAACTCTGTGAAATATATTTTCCATAATCAAAAATATTTAATTATCAGCTGTTTGAACAAAACCGAAAGTAAAAGACGCAAAAACAAAATTTAAGAACGGGGAAGCTGTAACGGCTGTCGTAGTCGTTCTCCTCCTCAGACGAGGAGGAGCATGGATCGGACCAAGATGCGGATTGGTAAGTATTCATGTTTTAATGGGAAAACAACAAACACTACAAAATACAACAACCAACAACCGTGACTAACCTGAAACAGTCCTGTGTGGCCCAAACACTGACACAGGAACAAACACCCACAAAACACAAGTGAAACCCTGGCTGCCTTTGTATGATTCTCAATCAGGGACAACGATTCACAGCTGTCTCTGATTGAGAATCATACCAGGCCGAACACAAAATCCCAACATAGAAAATCAAACCTAGACCAACCCACCCAACTCACGCCCTGACCAACTAAAACAAATACATGACAAAGGAAAAACAGGTCAGGAACGTGACAGAACCCCCCCCTTAAGGTGCGAACTCCGGGCGCACCAGCACAAAGTCTAGGGGAGGGTCTGGGTGGGCGTCTGTCCACGGTGGCGGCTCTGGCGCTGGTCGTGGTCCCCACCCCACCATAGTCAACCCCCGCTTCCGTGGCCTCCTCCCAATATTCACCCTCCATGTCAATCCCACTATTTCAAAGGGCAGTAACAGACTGAGGGGTAGCACCTGACTGAGGGGTAGCACCTGACCGAGGGGTAGCACCTGACCGAGGGGTAGCACCTGACCGAGGGGTAGCACCTGACCGAGGGGTAGCACCTGACTAAGGGGCAGCACCGGACTAAGGGGCAGCACCAGGATAAGGGGCAGCACCAGGATAAGGGGCAGCACCAGGATAAGGGGCAGCACCAGGATAAGGGGCAGCACCAGGATAAGGGGCAGCTCCGGACTGAGGGACGGCAGCTCCGGACTGAGTGGCAGCTCCGGACTGGGTGGCAGCTCCGGACTGGGTGGCAGCTCCGGACTGGGTGGCAGCTCCGGACTGGGTGGCAGCTCCGGACTGGAGGGCAGCTCATGACTGGAGGGCAGCTCATGACTGGAGGGCAGCTCATGACTGGAGGGCAGCTCATGACTGTAGGGCAGCTCATGACTGTAGGGCAGCTCATGACTGTAGGGCAGCTCTGGCAGCTCCTGACTGGCTGGCGGCTCTGGCAGCTCCTGACTGTCTGGCGGCTCTGGCAGCTCCTGACTGTCTGGCGGCTCTGGCAGCTCCTGACTGTCTGGCGGCTCTGGCAGCTCCTGACTGGCTGGCGGCTCTGGCAGCTCCTGACTGGCTGGCGGCTCTGGCAGCTCCTGACTGGCTGGCGTCTCTGGCAGCTCCTGACTGGCTGGCGTCTCTGGCAGCTCCTGACTGGCTGGCGTCTCTGGCAGCTCCTGACTGGCTGGCGGCTCTGGCAGCTCCTGACTGGCTGGCGGCTCTGGCAGCTCCTGACTGACGGACGGCTCTAGCGGCTCCTGACTGACGGACGGCTCTAATGGCTCGGGACAGACGGGCGGCTCTAATGGCTCGTGGCAGACGGATGGCTCAGACGGCGCTGGGCAGACGGATGGCTCAGACGGCGCTGGGCAGACGGATGGCTCAGACGGCGCTGGGCAGACGGATGGCTCAGACGGCGCTGGGCAGACGGATGGCTCAGACGGCGCTGGGCAGACGGATGGCTCAGACGGCGCTGGACAGACGAGCAGTGCAGGCGGCGTTGGGCAGACGGACGACTCTGACCCGCTGAGGCGCACAGTAGGCCTGGTGCGTGGTGCCGGAACTGGTGGTACCGGACTGGAGACACGCACCTCAAAGCTAGTGCGGGGAGCAGGAACAGGGCACACTGGACTCTCGATGCGCACTATAGGCCTGGTGCGTGGTACCGGCACTGGTGGTACCGGGCTGAGGGCACGCACCTCAGGGCGAGTGCGGGGAGAAGGAACAGTGCGTACAGGGCTCTCAGGACGCACAGGAGGCTTGGTGCGTGGTGCCGGAACTGGAGGCACTGGGCTGGAGACACGCACCACAGGGAGAGTGCGTGGAGGAGGAACAGGGCTCTGGAAACGCACTGGAAGCCTGGTGCGTGGAGTAGGCACTGGTGGTACTGGGCTGGGGCGGGGAGGTGGCGCCGGAAATACCGGACCGTGCAGGCGTACTGGCTCCCTTGAGCATTGAGCCTGCCCAACCTTACCTGGCTGAATGCTCCCCATCGCCCGACCAGTGCGGGGAGGTGGAATAACCCGCACCGGGCTATGTAGGCGAACCGGGGACACCATGCGTAAAGCTGGTGCCATGTAAGCCGGCCCAAGGAGACGTACTGGAGGCCATATATGAAGAGCCGGCTTCATGGCACTTGGCTCAATGCCCAATCTAGCCCTACCAGTGCGGGGAGGTGGAATAACCCGCACCGGGCTATGAACACGTACAGGAGACACCGTGCGCTCTACTGCGTAACACGGTGTCTGCCCGTACTCCCGCTCTCCACGGTTAGCCTGGGAAGTGGGCGCAGGTCTCCTACCTGCCCTCGGCCCACTACCTCTTAGCCCCCCCCCAATAAATTTTTGGGTGAGCCTCTCGGGCTTCCAGCCGCTCTGCCTTGCTTTCGCCTCATAATACCTCCTCTCCGCTTTCGCTGCCTCCAGCTCCGCTTTGGGGCGGCGACACTCCACTGGCTCTGCCCAGGGTCCTTTACCGTCTAGGATTTCCTCCCAAGTCCATTCCTCTTTTCCCCATTGCTGTTGTTCTTGCCTTCCTTCTCCAATCCGCTTGGTCCTGTTATGGTGGGTGTTTCTGTAACGGCTGTCGTAGTCGTTCTCCTCCTCAGACGAGGAGGAGCATGGATCGGACCAAGATGCGGATTGGTAAGTATTCATGTTTTAATGGGAAAACAACAAACACTACAAAATACAACAACCAACAACCGTGACTAACCTGAAACAGTCCTGTGTGGCCCAAACACTGACACAGGAACAAACACCCACAAAACACAAGTGAAACCCTGGCTGCCTTTGTATGATTCTCAATCAGGGACAACGATTCACAGCTGTCTCTGATTGAGAATCATACCAGGCCTAACACAAAATCCCAACATAGAAAATCAAACCTAGACCAACCCACCCAACTCACGCCCTGACCAACTAAAACAAATACATGACAAAGGAAAAACAGGTCAGGAACGTGACAGAAGCATAGAAATAGCGCATATAGAACAGATCTACCACTTCTTAGAGTTGATTTCTATGAGAATAACAGATCTATAACTCTTATTTCTATGTGAATTTGATCGGGTTGCCAAACAATTACATATTGAGGCTCTAAATAAATGACACCCTTTTAAAACGGGAGTAAACGGTGAACAGTGATATTGATGAGAAAGACCTGTTTCGGTAGCCGAGTCTCAAATGGCGCTAAACAGTCCTTCATTTAGCAAATCACTTCACAACTCCAGTAAACCATAAGTGTTTTTCAGTTTAGACAGAAAAGAGGTCTAAACATTTGATTTAGTTGTCCAGTGTGCTAACTGGCTCTAATGTGCTAGATAGCCAGTGTGTTTACAGTTTCAGAAATGTATAATGAGAAAAAGGCTTGTGGAAAAAGCAACTCCCTCGCGAGCCTCTCATCATTAAAGGGATAGTTGACAAAAAAATGCAATGTTATCTTTTTTCACTTTTTTCATTAGGCTACTGTAGGAGGTTAGGAGTGTGTACAAATAATCCACATACTTTTTTTTTTTTTCTCCCATTTTCTCCCCAATTTTCGTGGTATCCAATCGCTAGTAATTACTATCTTGTCTCATCGCTACAACTCCCGTACGGGCTCGGGAGAGACGAAGGTCGAAAGCCATGCGTCCTCCGAAGCACAACCCAACCAAGCCGCACTGCTTCTTAACACAGCGCGCCTCCAACCCGGAAGCCAGCCGCACCAATGTGTCGGAGGAAACACCGTGTACCTGGCCCCCTTGGTTAGCGCGCACTGCGCCCGGCCCGCCACAGGAGTCGCTGGAGCGCGATGAGACAAGGATATCCCTACCGGCCAAACCCTCCCTAACCCGGACGACGCTATGCCAATTGTGCGTCGCCCCACGGACCTCCCGGTCGCGGCCGGCTGCGACAGAGCCTGGGCGCGAACCCAGAGACTCTGGTGGCGCAGTTAGCACTGCGATGCAGTGCCCTAGACCACTGCGTCACCCGGGAGGCCCATCCACATACTTTTTAAATGAACCGTTCTGTCTAAGTAAAGGAACTTCCTTACCAAATTAGCATGCAAGTTGTGTAAACAAAGGATTAGAATGTTTTCATACAGTAAGTGTTATAAAGGTACTTTCAATGTGAACCATTTGTGAGTGTAACAGACCATTTAATTTTTTGGACAAGTGACTACGACCTTTGGGCAAGTGACTATGACCTTTGGGCAAGTGACTATGATCTTTGGGCAAGTGACTATGACCTTTGGGCAAGTGACTATGACCTTTGGGCAAGTGACTATGATCTTTGGGTAAGTGACTATGATCTTTGGGCAAGTGACTACGACCTTTGGGCAAGTGACTATGACCTTTGGGCAAGTGACTATGACCTTTGGGCAAGTGACTATGACCTTTGGGCAAGTGACTATGATCTTTGGGTAAGTGACTATGATCTTTGGGCAAGTGACTATGACCTTTGGGCAAGTGACTATGACCTTTGGGCAAGTGACTATGACCTTTGGGCAAGTGAGTATGACCTTTAGACAAGTGACTATGACCTTTGGGCAAGTGAAACATGACCTGTTTGAGAGCTCAATGTCAACCCTTCTTAATCTAATCCAGGTAGCGCGGGCCATTGTCTACTTTGTAGCGATGATCTATATGTTCCTGGGGATGTCCATCATAGCTGATAGATTCATGTCTTCTATAGAGGTGAGAATTCTATTTTCTATTCTGCTTTGAGAACACACACACCTGCACATTTTTACATTTGAGTCATTTAGCAAATGTTCTTATGCAGAGCGATTTACGCTAGTGAGAGCAGACATTCTCGTTCTGATCCCCTTTGGGAATCGAACCCACAACCCTGGCGTTGCAAGTGCCGTGCTCTACTAACTGAGCCACACCTCACACATAGAGCAACTACTCAATCAACTGTATTCTACTCTACTGTATTTTACTCTACTGTATTCTACTCTACTGTATTCTATTCTATTACACTCTACTGTATTCTACTCTACTGTATTCTACTCTACTGTATTCTATTCTATTACACTCTACTGTATTCTACTCTACTGTATTCTATTCTATTACACTCTACTGTATTCTACTCTACTGTATTCTATTCTATTACACTCTACTGTATTTTACTCTACTGTATTATATTCTATTACACTCTATTTTTTAAATATTCTATTACATTCTACTCTATTCTTATCTATTATATTACCCTCTACTGTATTCTATTCTACTGTATTCTATTCTATTACACTCTTTTGTATTATATTCCATTACATTCTACTTTATTTTATTCTATTATACTCTACTGTATTTTACTCTACTGTATTATATTCTATTACACTCTACTGTATTCTGATCTACTGTATTCTATTCTATTACACTCTACTGTATTCTACTGTACTGTATTCTATTCTATTACACTCTACTGTATTATACTCTACTGTATTCTATTCTATTACACTTTACTGTATTCTACTCTACTGTATTATATTATATTACACTCTACTGTATTCTATTCTATTACACTCTATTCTACTCTACTGCATTCTATTCTATGACACTCTACTGTATTCTACTCTACTGTATTCTATTCTATTACACTTTACTGTATTCTACTCTACTGTATTCTATTCTATTACACTCTACTGTATTCTATTATATTACACTCTGCTGTATTCTATTCTATTACACACGGCTGTATTCTACTCTACTGTATTATATTATATTACACTCTACTGTGTTCTACTCTACTGTATTCTATTCAATTACACTCTACTGTATTCTACTCTACTGTATTCTATTCTATTACACTCTACTGTATTCTACTCTACTGTATTCTATTCTATTACACTCTACTGTATTCTACTCTACTGTATTCTATTCTATTACACTTTACTGTATTCTACTCTACTGTATTCTAATTCTATTACACTCGACTGTATTCTATTCTATTACACACGGCTGTATTCTACTCTACTGTATTATATTATATTACACTACTGTATTCTATTCTATTAAATTTTACTGTATTCTACTGTACTGTATTATATTCTATTACACTCTACTGTATTCTACTGTACTGTATTCTATTCTATTACACTCTACTGTATTCTACTGTACTGTATTCTATTACACTCTACTGTATTCTACTGTACTGTATTCTATTCTATTACACTCTACTGTATTCTATTCTATTACACACGACTGTATTCTACTCTACTGTATTATATTCTATTACACTCTACTGTATTCTACTCTACTCTTCTGCATTCTATTGTACTTTATTCTACTGTATTATATTCTATTACACTCTACTGTATTCTACTCTACTCTTCTGTAATCTATTCTACTTTATTCTACTCTACTGTATTATATTATACTGTATTATATTCTACTGTATTATATTCTATTACACTCTACTGTATTCTACTCTACTCTTCTGTAATCTATTCTACTTTATTATATTATACTGTATTATATTCTACTCTATTCTACTGTATTATATTCTACTCTATTCTACTGTATTATATTCTACTAAATTCCACTGTATTCTATTACACTCTACTGTATTCTACTCTACTCTTCTGTATTCTATTCTACTCTACTGTATTTTATTCTACTCTTCTGTATTCTATTGTATTCTACTCTACTGTATTCTACTCTACTCTACTTTATGATATTCTACTCTACTGTTCTGTATTATATTATAATCTACTGTATTATATTATACTCTACTATATTATACTCTACTGTACTGTATTATATTATCATCTACTGTTTTATATTCTACTCTACTATATTCTACTCTACTGTTCTGTATTATATTATAATCTACTGTATTATATTATACTCTACTATATTATACTCTACTGTACTGTATTACATTATAATCTACTGTATTATACTCTACTCTACTGTGTTATACTCTACTCTACTGTATTATATTATACTCTACTCTACTGTATTATAATCTACTCTACTCTACTGTATTGTATTATACTCTACTGTATTATACTCTCCTCTACTGTATTCTATTCTACTCTACTGTATTCTACTCTACTCTACTGTATTCTATTCTACTCTACTGTATTTTATTCTACTCTTCTGTATTCTATTGTATTCTACTCTACTGTATTCTATTGTATTCTACTCTACTGTATTCTACTCTACTGTATTCTACTCAACTGTATTCTATTATACTCCACTTTATTCTACTCTACTCTACTGTATTCTACTCTACTCTACTGTATTCTATTCTACTCTACTCTACTGTATTCTATTCTACTCTACTGTATTTTATTCTACTCTACTGTATTCTACTCTGCTGTATTCTACTCTGTTCTGCTGTATTCTACTCTACTCTACTGTATTCTACTCTGCTGTATTCTACTCTGCTGTATTCTACTCTACTCTACCGTATTCTACTCTGTTCTGTTGTATTCTCCTCTCCTCCAGGTGATAACCTCTCAGGAGAAGGAGATCACCATAAAGAAGTGGAACGGGGAGACGACCACAGCAACAGTGAGGATCTGGAATGAGACAGTGTCTAACCTCACTCTCATGGCTCTGGGGTCGTCCGCTCCTGAGATACTGCTCTCTGTTATAGAGGTACACATTCTTGAGGAAGTTCTCAAACCTCAAGTTGAAACTGTTGTACTTGGTAATATGTGGAACGTTTTCTTTTGATTCAGAAGAGACAACAGCACAACAACTTTTGTATCTAATCACAGGTTTGATACGGTCTTATATTCTCTTATTTTCCACCAGGTGTGTGGCCACGGCTTCGAGGCCGGTTCTCTGGGTCCCTCCACCATCGTGGGCAGTGCTGCTTTTAACATGTTCATCATCATCGCCCTGTGTGTCTATGTGGTTCCTGACGGCGAGACCAGGAAGATTAAACATCTGCGTGTGTTCTTCGTGACCGCGGCGTGGAGTGTGTTTGCATATATCTGGCTGTATCTTATCCTGTGTGTGTTCTCTCCTGGAGAGGTGGAAGTCTGGGAGGCCGTGGTCACCTTTCTGTTCTTCCCCCTGTGAGTACTACACACACACACACACATGGAAACGCACTCACACACACACACACACACACACACACACACACACACACACACACACACACACACACACGCACACACACACACGTAAACGCACACACACACACACACACACACACACACACACACGTAAACGCACACACACACACACACACACACACGCACGCACGCACGCACGCACGCACGCACGCACGCACGCACGAACGCACGCACGCACACACACACACACACACACACACACACACTCACACCCTCCTCTTTCTCTCTCTCCGCTCTGCCAGGTGCGTGGTCCAGGCGTGGGTGGCCGATCGACGATTGCTCTTCTACAAGTACGTCCGCAAGCGTTACCGTGCCGACAAGCACAGAGGCATCATCGTTGAAACGGAGGGAGGGATGGATGGAGGAGGAGGAGGAGGAGGAGGAGGGATGTTGGGGCCGGGTGGGTTCACTAAGATGGACATGATGGAGCTGGACGGACAGGTGGTGGAGGGATGGAGGGATGGAGGGATGCTAGAGGACGGAGAAGGGAGGAGGAATCTGGAGGACGTGGCCAGGAGAGATATGGCGAGGACGCTGAAGGAGCTGAAAGCCAGACACCCTGATAGAGACACGGAGCAGCTTATAGAGATGGCCAACTATCAGGTACACAGCTTATAAAGGCTTCGTAGAGCATTCATAAGCACTTCATAAGCACTGCCACGATGCTACACAAGTCACGTATAAGAATACGGTACTGTTGTCATCTTCATATGTAAAGACATTATAATGTAGCGTTCATAAAGTCTTCATAGGCATGACATAAAGAGTCATAGCATAACAGCTGGCGTAATCTCACCTGTCAGGTGTTGGTCCAGCAACAGAAGAGCCGAGCGTTCTACCGTATCCAGGCAACCAGGATGATGATCGGAGCAGGCAACATCCTGAAGAAGCATGCCGCTGACCAGGCTAGGAAGGTACAGGCCGCGCCTTTTCCCAAACCAATGTTTCCCAAAACTTTTTTCTCAGATTTGTTTTGTTCTGATCATATCTGAATGGTGGCTAGAATTTTGAAGTAAAACCCAAATACTAATGAAATCATTTATCAATGGAATACTCAAAGGCAGCAACATGTCACTCATCGATCAAACTCTCTACATCACTTCTGCTCCAGGTGGTGAGCAGCCAGGAGCCCCACCTGCAGGAAGACGACCCCCACACGACCCGGATGGAGTTTCAACCCTCCCACTACCAGTGCTTCGAGAACTGTGGCTCACTCAAACTGACCGTGGCCCGACATGGTGGAGACCCTGGAGCTTCTGTTAAGGTAAGGGGAGGAGGGGGAGCAGAAGAGGGGGAGGAGGAGAGGAGGGGGGAGGAGAGGATGCTTGATGACATCTCTTTTCGTTCTATTTCTCCCCTTCTCT
Source organism: Salvelinus namaycush (assembly GCF_016432855.1). Classification (NCBI taxonomy): domain Eukaryota; kingdom Metazoa; phylum Chordata; class Actinopteri; order Salmoniformes; family Salmonidae; genus Salvelinus; species Salvelinus namaycush. The sequence goes on along the minus strand of NW_024061641.1, from coordinate 105,150 downwards.
CCCCCTCCCTATCCTCTTTCTCCCCCTCTCTCCCCCTCCCTATCCTCTTTCTCCCCCTCTCTCCCCCTACTTCTCTCTCTCCCCCTCCCTCTCTTCCTCCCTCCTTCCCTCCCCCTACTTATCTCTCTCCCCCTCCCTCTCTTCCTCCCT
>NW_024061641.1:57500-100000 GCF_016432855.1 Salvelinus namaycush | reverse complement strand
AACACCATTATTTTTGTCTTACTGAGATTTACTGTCAGGGCCCAGGTCTGGCAGAATCTGTGCAGAAGATCTAGGTGCTGCTGTAGGCCCTCTTTGGTTGGGGACAGACGCACCAGATCATCAGTAAACAGTAGACATTTGACTTCAGCTTCTAGTAGGGTGAGGCCGGGTGCTGCAGACTGCTCTACTGCCCTCGCCAATTCGTTTATATAAGTTGAAGAGGGTGGGGCTTAAGCTGCATCCCTGTCTCACCCCACGGCCCTGTGGAAAGAAATGTGTGTTTTTTGCTCATTTTAACCGCTTGTTGTTTGTGTACATGGATTTTATGATGTCGTATGTTTTTCCCCCAAGAATGCCAAGAAAATATATCTCACCAAATTCTAACAAGCATATAGTTCTCAGAACATTATTTGCTAGCTGGGTCTGGTGTCTAGCAGATGTATAACTGTGAGAGCAAGAGGGAGAAAAAAGACAGCGAGAGAGACCTTTGTTGCATGAATGTTTGACAAGCTGTGTAAAGTTATAAACTTTATGTGGCTGAGTTGCATAAATGTTTAACAAGTTGCGTAAAGTTATAATCTTTTTAAGCGTCCTCCATAGATGAGGACATCAAATAAATTATTCAGTGTTATTCGCCGAGTGTGAGTGTGTTTGTGTTTGACGGAAGGAGAGAGAGAGTGGGTGTGTGTGTGTGTGTGTTTGTGTGTGTGTGTGTTTGTGTGTGTGTGTGTGTGTGTGTGTGCGGGGGGTCTAGGTATGTGTGTGTGTGTGTGTGTGTGTGTGGGGGGGGGGGGGCTAGGTAGTGTGTGTGGGGTCTAGGTATGTGTGTGGGGGGGTCTAGGTATGTGTGTGGGGGGGTCTAGGTATGTGGTGTGTGTGTGTGTGAGGGGGGGGGGTCTAGGTATGTGTGTGGGGGGGGTCTAGGTATGAACCTTTCTCCCTCATTACTTCTCTTCTTCTCTCTTTAATTCTCCCTCTCCTCCTCCCTCCCTCTCTCTTACTCCCTTTCTCTTTATCTCTCTCTCTTTATCTCTCTCTCTTTATCTCTCTTTATCTCTCTCTCTCTCTCTCTCTCCCTTTCTCTCTCTCTCTCTCTCTTTCCCCCACTCCCTCTCCCTCTCTCTCTCTCTCTCTCTCTCTCTGTCTCTGTCTCTGTCTCTGTCTCTGTCTCTGTCTCTCTCTGTCTCTGTCTCTGTCTCTCTTCCCTGCTATCTCTATCTCCCCCCCTGTCCCTCCATCCCTTCAGCAGCAGGTCAGATATCCCTGACTAAAAAGCATAGGGAAAAGGATACCATTTGGGACACTGACGCTCAAAGCTTATTCACACTAGACCAGCTGATGTAATATAACTACTATTTAATGATGGACAAAATTTGCCACGCTTTTAGTGTTTGTTTTGTTTTTGTTTGTGCTTGTGGAACATATTTAAATGTTTTAGCAGTGGTGTCAGAATGTCAGAAATAGTGGAAGACATTTTCTTATGTCTTTGAGACTCTGCACATGTTTTGGCTTGCTTGGTTTTCTCTCCTTCCTCCCTCCCTCCCTTCCTCCCTCCCTCCCTTCCTCCCTCCCTCCCTTCCTCCCTCTCTTTTCATAGCAGTGGTTTTTGTCCCTGTGGTTATTCTTCAACCCTGCCACTGCTCAGACACACACACGCACACGCACACACACACACACACACGCACCACGCACGCCCACGCACGCACGCACCACCCACGCACGCACGCACGCACACACACACACACACACACACACACACCACACACACACACACACACACACACACACACACACACACACACACACCACACACACACACACACACACACACACACACACACACACACACGCACACACACAACACACACACAGACTGCTCTATGATCATTCCCCGTGGTCTTATACACAGTCTGTAATTAGTGAACAGGACCTCCAGCCACGGGCTGCTCCCTCCACCGCCGTGCCCCAGATTAGAGCCCCGACACCGGGCACAGCATCCCTCTCACCCCCCTGGAGCCAGCCTGGAGGGTGGAGGCCGAGGTCAGTCTGACCACAAGACCTGGGCGTTAGCTGTACCATGTTACTACTGTACTATTACTACGGCGACACACACACACACACACACACACACACACCCACACACACACACACACACACACACACACACACACACACACACACACACACACACACACACACACACACACACACACACACACACACACACATGAAAACACTTCTACAGTAATTGAACACCAATTAGTCTGAGCCTCAGCACTACAAATATACCTCAGGTAAGATCACATATTTTGTGAGAACTATGCAAACATGGAGGCAGTGAGAGTTAGAGGAAGAGGTATAGGAAGAGGTAGAGGAAGAGTTATAGGAAGAGGTATAGGAAGAGTTATAGGAAGAGGTATAGGAAGAGTTAGAGGTATAGGAAGAGGTAGAGGAAGAGGTATAGGAAGAGGAAGAGGAAGAGGTAGAGGAAGAGGTATAGGAAGAGGAAGAGGAAGGGGAAGAGGTAGAGTTAGAGGAAGAGGTATAGGAAGAGTGAGGTATAGGAAGAGGTAGAGGTATAGGAAGAGGAAGAGGTATAGGAAGAGGAAGAGGAAGAGGTAGAGGAAGAGGTATAGGAAGAGGTAGAGGAAGAGGAAGAGGAAGATGAAGCGGTAGAGTTAGAGGAAGAGGTATAGGAAGAGGTAGAGGAAGAGGAAGAGGTAGAGTTAGAGGAAGAGGTATAGGAAGAGTTAGAGGTATAGGAAGAGGTAGAGGTATAGGAAGAGGAAGAGGAAGAGGTAGAGTTAGAGGAAGAGGTAGAGGAAGAGTTAGAGGTAAGAAGAGGTAAGGTAGGAGAGGAAGAGGAAGAGGTAGAGGTAGAGGAAGAGGAAGAGGAAGAGGTAGAGTTAGAGGAAGAGGTAGAGGAAGAGTTAGAGGAAGAGGTATAGGAAGAGGTAGAGGAAGAGTTATAGGAAGAGGTATAGGAAGAGTTATAGGAAGAGGTATAGGTAAGGAGAGAGGATAGAAAGGTAGAGGAAGAGGTAGAGGTATAGGAAGAGGAAGAGGTATAGGAAGAGGAAGAGGAAGAGGTAGAGGAAGAGGTATAGGAAGAGGAAGAGGAAGAGGAAGGGGAAGAGGTAGAGTTAGAGGAAGAGGTATAGGAAGAGTTAGAGGTATAGGAAGAGGTAGAGGTATAGGAAGAGGAAGAGGTATAGGAAGAGGAAGAGGAAGAGGTAGAGGAAGATGTATAGAAAGGAGGAAAGGAAGAGAAGAGAAGATGAAGGGAGAGAGAGGAAAGGATAGAAAGGTAGAGGAAGAGGAAGAGGTAGAGTTAGAGGAAGAGGTATAGGAAGAGTTAGAGGTATAGGAAGAGGTAGAGGTATAGGAAGAGGAAGAGGAAGAGGTAGAGTTAGAGGAAGAGGTATAGGAAGAGTTAGAGGTATAGGAAGAGGTAGAGGTAGAGGAAGAGGAAGAGGAAGAGGTAGAGGTAGAGGAAGAGGAAGAGGAAGAGGTAGAGTTAGAGGAAGAGGTAGAGGAAGAGTTAGAGGAAGAGGTATAGGAAGAGTTAGAGGTATAGGAAGAGGTAGAGGTAGAGGAAGAGGTAGAGGAAGAGGAAGAGGTAGAGTTAGAGGAAGAGGTAGAGGAAGAGTTAGAGGAAGAGGTATAGGTGGAGGAAGAGTTATAGGAAGAGGTATAGGAAGAGGTATAGGAAGAGTTAGAGGTATAGGAAGAGGTAGAGGAAGAGGTAGAGGTATAGGAAGAGGAAGAGGTATAGGAAGAGGTATAGGAAGAGGTAGAGGAAAAGGAAGAGGAAGAGGAAGGGGAAGAGGTAGAGTTAGAGGAAGAGGTATAGGAAGAGTTAGAGGTATAGGAAGAGGTAGAGGTATAGGAAGAGGAAGAGGTATAGGAAGAGGAAGAGGAAGAGGTAGAGGAAGAGGTATAGGAAGAGGTAGAGGAAGAGGAAGAGGAAGAGGAAGATGAAGCGGTAGAGTTAGAGGAAGAGGTAGAGGAAGAGGTAGAGGTAGAGTTAGAGGAAGAGGTATAGGAAGAGTTAGAGGTATAGGAAGAGGTATAGAGGTTAGAAGAGGAAGGAGAGTAGGTTAGAGGAAGAGTAGAGGAAGAGTTAGAGGAAGAGGTATAGAAAAGTTGGAGGTATAGAAGAGGAAGGTAAGGAAGAGGAAGGAAGAGGTAGAAGGAAGAGGAGAGGAGAGGTAGAGTAGAGAAGAGTAGTAAGAGTTAGAGGAAGAGGTATAGGAAGAGTTAGAGGTATAGGAAGAGGTAGAGGTAGAGGAAGAGGAAGAGGTAAGGAGAGAAGAGGAAGAGGAAGAGGTAGAGGAAGATTAGAGGAAGAGGTATAGGAAGAGGTAGAGGTAGAGGAAGAGTAGGAGTAGAGGGAGTAAAGAGGAAGAAGGAAGAGAAGAGAAGAGGTAGAGTTAGAGGAGAGGTATAGTAAGAGTTAGAGGTATAGAAGAAGTAGAGGTAGAGGAAGAGGAAGAGGTAGAGGAAGAGGAAGAGGTAGAGGTATAGGTAGAGGTATAGGAAGAGGTATAGGAAGAGGTAGAGGAAGAGGAAGAGGAAGAGGTAGAGGAAGAGGAAGTGGAAGAGGAAGAGTTAGAGGAAGAGGTAGAGGAAGAGGTAGAGGAAGAGGTATAGGAAGAGGTATAGGAAGAGTTAGAGGTATAGGAAGAGGTAGAGGTATTCCTAACTCTTCCTAACTCTTCCTATAGGAAGAGGAAGACGTATAGGAAGAGGTATAGGAAGAGGTAGAGGAAGAGGAAGAGGTAGAGGAAGTGGAAGAGGTAGAGAAAGAGTTAGAGGAAGAGGTAGAGGAAGAGGTAGAGGAAGAGGTAGAGGAAGAGGTAGAGGAAGAGGTAGAGGAAGAGGTAGAGGAAGAGTTATAGGAAGAGTTATAGGAAGAGTTAGAGGAAGAGGTAGAGGAAGAGGTAGAGGAAGAGTTATAGGAAGAGTTAGAGGTATAGGAAGAGGTAGAGGAAGAGGTAGAGGTAGAGGAAGAGGTAGAGGAAGAGGTATATGAAGAGGTATAGGAAGAGGTTTAGGAAGAGGAGAGGAGTTAGGAAGATAGGAAGAGGAAGGAAGAGGTAGAGGTAGAGGAAGAGGTATAGGAAGAGGTAGAGGAAGAGGTAGAGGTATAGGAAGAGGTAGAGGAAGAGGTAGAGGTATAGGAAGAGGTATAGGAAGAGGAAGACGTAAAGGAAGAGGTAGAGGAAGAGGAAGAGGTAGAGGAAGAGGAAAATGTATAGAAAGAGGAAGAGATAGAGGTATAGGAAGCGGTAGAGGAAGAGGTATAGGAAGAGGTAGAGAAGGAGGTATAGGAAGAGGAAGAGGTAGAGGTAGAGGAAGAGGTATAGGAAGAGGAAGAGGTATAGGAAGAGGAAGAGGTAGAGATATAGGAAGAGGTAGAGGTAGAGGTATAGGAAGAGGTATAGGAAGAGGTAGAGGTATAGAAAGAGGAAGAGGTAGAGGAAGAGGTATAGGAAGAGGAAGAGGTAGAGGAAGAGGTATAGGAAGAGGTAGAGGAAGAGGAAGAGGAAGAGGTAGAGTTAGAGGAAGAGTTAGAGGAAGAGGTATAGGAAGAGGAAGAGGAAGAGGTAGAGTTAGAGGAAGAGGTATAGGAAGAGTTAGAGGTATAGGAAGAGGTAGAGGTATAGGAAGAGGAAGAGGAAGAGGTAGAGTTAGAGGAAGAGGTAGAGGAAGAGTTAGAGGAAGAGGTATAGGAAGAGTTAGAGGTATAGGAAGAGGTAGAGGTAGAGGAAGAGGTAGAGGAAGAGGAAGAGGAAGAGGAAGAGTTAGAAGAAGAGGTAGAGGAAGAGGAAGAGTTAGAGGAAGAGGTATAGGAAGAGTTAGAGGTATAGGAAGAGGTAGAGGTAGAGGAAGGGGAAGAGGTAGAGGAAGAGGAAGAGGAAGAGGAAGAGGTAAGTTAGAGGAAGAGGTAGAGGAAGAGTTAGAGGAAGAGGTAGAGGAAGAGTTAGAGGTATAGGAAGAGGTAGAGGTAGAGGAAGAGGAAGAGGAAGAGGAAGAGGAAGAGGTAGAGTTAGAGGAAGAGGTATAGGAAGAGTTAGAGGTAGAGGTAGAGGAAGAGGAAGAGGTAGAGGAAGGGGAAGAGGAAGAGGTAGAGGTATATGAAGAGGTATAGGAAGAGGTAGAGGAAGAGGAAGAGGAAGAGGAAGAGGTAGAGGAAGAGTTAGAGGAAGAGGTAGAGGAAGAGGTAGAGGAAGAGTTATAGGAAGAGGTATAGGAAGAGTTAGAGGTATAGGAAGAGGTAGAGGTATAGGAAGAGGAAGACGTATAGGAAGAGGTATAGGAAGAGGTAGAGGAAGAGGAAGAGGTAGAGGAAGAGGAAGAGGTAGAGAAAGAGTTAGAGGAAGAGGTAGAGGAAGAGGTAGAGGAAGAGTTATAGGAAGAGGTAGAGGAAGAGGTAGAGGAAGAGGTAGAGGAAGAGTTATAGGAAGAGTTATAGGAAGAGTTAGAGGAAGAGGTAGAGGAAGAGGTAGAGGAAGAGTTATAGGAAGAGTTAGAGGTATAGGAAGAGGCAGAGGAAGAGGTAGAGGTATAGGAAGAGGTAGAGGAAGCGGTAGAGGTAGAGGACGAGGTAGAGGAAGAGGTATATGAAGAGGTATAGGAAGAGGTTTAGGAAGAGGTAGAGGAAGAGGTATAGGAAGAAGTATAGGAAGAGGTAGAGGAAGAGGTAGAGGAAGAGGTAGAGGTAGAGGAAGAGGTATAGGAAGAGTTAGAGGAAGAGGTATAGGAAGAGGAAGACGTAAAGGAAGAGGTAGAGGAAGAGGAAGAGGTAGAGGAAGAGGAAAATGTATAGAAAGAGGAAGAGATAGAGGTATAGGAAGCGGTAGAGGAAGAGGTATAGGAAGAGGAAGAGGAAGAGGTAGAGAAGGAGGTATAGGAAGAGGAAGAGGTAGAGGTAGAGGAAGAGGTATAGGAAGAGGAAGAGGTATAGGAAGAGGAAGAGGTAGAGATATAGGAAGAGGTAGAGGTAGAGGTATAGGAAGAGGTATAGGAAGAGGTAGAGGTATAGAAAGAGGAAGAGGTAGAGGAAGAGGTATAGGAAGAGGTAGAGGAAGAGGTATAGGTAGAGGTAGAGGAAGAGGTATAGGAAGAGGAAGATGTAGAGGTATAGGAAGAGGTAGAGGAAGCGGTAGAGGAAGAGGTATAGGAAGAGGACGAGGTAGAGGAAGAGGTATAGGAAGAGGAAGAGGTATAGGAAGAGGAAGAGGTAGAGGTAGAGGTATAGGAAGAGGTAGAGGTAGAGGTATAGGAAGAGGAAGAGGTATAGGAAGAGGAAGAGGTAGAGGTATAGGAAGAGGTAGAGGTAGAGGTATAGGAAGTGGAAGAGGTAGAGGAAGAGGTAGAGGTATAGGAATAGGAATAGGAAGAGGAAGAGGTAGAGGTAGAGGAAGAGGAAGAGGTAGAGGAAGAGGTATAGGTAGAGGAAGAGGTATAGGTAGAGGTAGAGGTAGAGGAAGAGGTATAGGAAGAGGAAGATGTAGAGTTAGAGGAAGAGGTAGAGGAAGTGGTAGAGGAAGAGGTATAGGAAGCGGAAGAGGTAGAGGAAGAGGTATAGGAAGAGGAAGAGGTATAGGAAGAGGAAGAGGTAGAGGTATAGGAAGAGGTAGAGGTATAGGAAGTGGAAGAGGTAGAGGAAGAGGTAGAGGTAGAGGTAGAGGAAGAGGTAGAGGTATAGGAAGAGGAAGAGGTATAAGAAGAGGCAGAGGAAGAGGTAGAGGTATAGGAAGAGGTAGAGGTAGAGGTAGAGGAAGAGGTAGAGGAAGAGGTATAGGAAGAGGTAGAGGAAGAGGTAGAGGTATAGGAAGAGGAAGAGGAAGAGGTAGAGGAAGAGGTAGAGGTATAGGAAGAGGTAGAGGTAGAGGTATAGGAAGAGGTAGAGGAAGAGGTATAAGAAGAGGTAGAGGTATAGGAAGAGGAAGAGGAAGAGGTATAGGAAGAGGTAGAGGAAGAGGTAGAGGTATAGGAAGAGGAAGAGGAAGAGGTATAGGAAGAGGTAGAGGAAGAGGTAGAGGTATAGGAAGAGGAAGAGGAAGAGGTAGAGGTAGAGGAAGAGGTAGAGGTATAGGAAGAGGTAGAGGTAGAGGTATAGGAAGAGGTAGAGGAAGAGGTAGAGGTATAGGAAGAGGAAGAGGAAGAGGTAGAGGTAGAGGTAGAGGTATAGGAAGAGGTAGAGGTAGAGGTATAGGAAGAGGTAGAGGAAGAGGTATAAGAAGAGGTAGAGGTAGAGGTATAGGAAGAGGAAGAGGTAGAGGAAGAGGTATAAGAAGAGGTAGAGGAAGGGGTAGAGGTATAGGAAGAGGTAGAGGTAGAGGTATAGGAAGAGGTAGATGTATAGGAAGAGGTAGAGGAAGAGGTAGAGGAAGAGGTAGAGGAAGGGGTAGAGGAAGAGTAAGAGTAAGAGGTAGAGGTATAGGTACAGGAAGAGGTATAGGTATAGGAAGAGGTAGAGGAAGATGAATAGGTAGAGGTAGAGGTAGGGGAAGAGGTAGAGGAAGAGGAAGAGGTGGAGGTATAGGAAGAGGAAGTGATAGAGGAAGAGGTAGAGGTAGGGGAAGAGGTAGAGGTAGAGGTATAGGAAGGGGTAGAGGAAGAGGTAGAGAGAAAGGAGTAGGAGGAGGACGAAGACAAGAACAAAGAACGGGACCAGGCAATAGACGGAGACATATTTCCGACGACATTAGGGCCACTTTGGTGTACCATGTCATAAATCATGTCCTGACGATGAGGGAGGCTGGGCAGAGAATCCAGCCCAACCTGACTCGCTACACGGTAGCATGAATAATACGGACATGTAGACTGGAGAACAGGTATGTCTTCAACTTTCTATAATAGACTGTACCTATGTAATTGTTGCACATCATTCTGCATCACAGTACAATACAATGTAGTGCTACAATATTAGGTCTATGCTCCTCAGTGAACAAAACAAATAGGTATAGTACTGTGAAGTACATTGTAATACAGTTGTGATGTTACTGTGTACAGTATGACAGTACAGTATGTTAAAAAGCACCTAACCAATGACATCACATTCTTGCATTTTCTACAGAACTGCCAGACGACCTCCTGAGGGTCAAAGGCCACGTCTGTTCACCCATGAACAGGAACTGGCCGTTGTCAATCTAGTGTTGGCAAACAACACCACCATCCGCCTACATCAACTACGAGAGCCAATCATGGCAGATCACACAACATTCCATAATATTAACGGTGTCAGTAGGTCGACACTCTGCCACATCTTGCGTCAACACCAACTTACGATGAAGCAGCTGTACAGGGTTCCGGAACACAGAGTCAAAGACCATCGCTATGACTACGTGTTAGTAAGTGTCACTGTACTATACTGTAGTACAGTAGTGGCAGTAGATGGTGTCCTATTGGCACTGCATAGACACATTCAGACAAAGCAGTATGTGACCTAGGCAGGTAGCTTGTAGTTTTGACTGAATGTGTCTGACGCAACCCCCCCTCACCCCCACCCCCATCCTTGTGTGAAAATGTAGACATTGTGGTGCTGTGTTTTGAGTTGCACCATATTCACGGTACAGTGTTTGCATTTTCTGTTACAGAGAGTCCTGGACTTTGATGCAACTGCACAGCCTCATGAGTTCTTTTTCATTGATGAAGCTGGAATCAATCTGGCTTAAAACCAGGCGTCGGGGCCGACATGTTACAGGACAAAGAGCCGTTGTGAATGTCCCTGGGCAGTATATCTGGGAATATCACCTTGTGCGCCTCCATTAGTCTGCAAGGAGTTCTCCATCACCATGCCAACCTAGAGCCCTGCAATACTGCACACATTATCCTGGTATTGTAAGGATGCACTACACAATGCAGTTGTACAGGACGGACCAGAGCAGCACAGGTTTGTTGTCATCTGGGATAATGTTAGTTTCATAACCGGGCTGCTCTGGTCAGGGACTGGTTCACCAACCACAATAACTTCACAGTTGTATACTTGCCCCCTTACTCCCCATTTCTCAATCCGATTGGGTCAGTCCAGGGTTAGATACGGGGCAAGGCCATATTTTCCCCGTTGCCTAGCCAGGGATGACATTGCTTGTGATGTGGATGAGGTGACCAGACCCTATCAGAAGGTGGGATCCATAAACCATCCACCCCATCACTTACAATCCCTTACAATACCATTTTTTGTTTACCATTTGCACTGTAATTTTAATGTAATTATTTTTGTTTCCGTGAGTTTACAGTAACATATTGTATTGATTACTGTATTGTAATTATACTTTTCTTTGTGTTTTTTTTGTCGTTGTAAAAACCTGCAATGGCAAAAGAATAAGCTGTATATATTTTTTTCTGAATCCTTTTTATGTTTGTGTTCATTGAAATGTGAGTAGATGTACTGTACTGGAACAATCTTTCACAGAGGCCTGTATGAGAAAATTAAAAAGGTATACAAAGTACTAAAGACAGCAGTGTTTTGTATAAAGTACATCAGTGTGTTGTTGCTGCCTTGAAAGCGTAATTTAAATGGTGCCTGTGTGTATCATTTTGTTGCAAAAATGCCATTTTTAAAAAGGATTGTTAGGTTTTGATTCAGAGTTTCATTTAGACATAGAAGTGACATGTTTATCTCTAAGTGGTGTGTCTTATTTGGCTCATTGCAAAAAACTGTAAACAAAAGTGAAATAAACAATAACAAATAAACAGTAAACATTACACTTACAGAAGTTCCAAAAGAATAACATTTCAAATGTCATATTATGTATATATATACAGTGTTGTAACGATGTGCAAATAGTTAAAGTACAAAAGGGAAAATAAATAAACGTAAATATGGGTTGTATTTACAATGGTGTTTGTTCTTCACTGGTTGACCTTTTCTTGTGGCAACAGGTCACAAATCTTGCACTGTGGTATTTCACCCAGTAGATATGGGAGTTTATCAAAATTGGATTTGTTTTCTAATTCTTTGTGGGTCTGTGTAATCTGAGGGAAATATGTGTCTCTAATATGGTCATACATTTGGCAGGAGGTTAGGAAGTGCAGCTCAGTTTCCACCTCATTTTGTGGGCAGTGTGCACATGTGTGCACAGTGTCTTCTCTTGAGAGCCAGGTCTGCCTTCGGCGGCTTTTCTCAATAGCAAGGCTATGCTCACTGAGTCTGTACATAGTCAAAGATTTCCTTAATTTTGGGTCAGTCACGTTGGTCAGGTATTCTGCCACTGTATACTCTCTGTTTAGGGCCAAATAGCATTCTAGTTTGCTCTGTTTTTTTGTTAATTCTTTCCAATGTGTCAAGTAATTATCTTTTTGTTTTCTCATGATTTGGTTGGGTCTAATTGTATTGCTGTCCTGGGGCTCTGTGGGGTGTGTTTGTGTTTGTGATCAGAGCCCCAGGACCAGCTTGCTTAGGAGACTCTTCTCGAGGTTCATCTCTCTGTAGGTGATGGCTTTGTTATGGAAGGTTTGGGAATTGCTTCCTTTTAGGTGGTTGTAGAATTTAACGGCTCTTTTTGGGATTTTGATCATTAGCAGGTATAGGACAAATTCTGCTCTGCATGCATTATTTGGTGTTCTACGTTGTACACGGAGGATATTTTTGGTGAGTGGACCCCGGACTTCACAACCATAAAGGGCAATGGGTTCTATAACTGATTCAAGTATTTTTAGCCAGATCCTAATTGGTATGTCAAATTTGATGTTCCTTTTGATGGCATAGAATGCCCTTCTTGCCTTGTCTCTCAGATCGTTCACAGCTTTGTGGAAGTTACCTGTGGCGCTGATGTTTAGCCTGAGGTATGTATTGTTTTGTGTGCTCTAGTGCAACGGTGTCTAGATGGAATTTGTATTCATGGTCCTGGGAACTGGACCTTTTTTGGAACACCATTATTTTTGTCTCTCTGAGATTTACTGTCAGGGCCCAGGTCTGACAGAACCTGTGCAGAAGATCTAGGTGCTGCTGTAGGCCCTCCTTGGTTGGGGACAGAAGCACCAGATCATCAGCAAACAGTAGACATTTGACTTCAGATTCTAGTAGGGTGAGGCCGGGTGCTGCAGACTGTTCTAGTGCCATCACCAATTTGTTGATATATATGTTGAAGAGGGTGGGGCTTAAGCTGCATCCCTGTCTCACCCCCGGCCCTGTGGAAAGAAATGTGTGTGTTTTTTTGCCAATTTTAACCACTTGTTGTTTGTGTACATGGATTTTATGAAGACATATGTTTTTCACCCCAACACCACTTTCCATCAATTAGTATAACAGGCCTTCATGCCGAATTGAGTCAAAAGCTTTTTGGAAATCAACAAATCATCATCAAACCTTTGCCTTTTGTTTTGTTTTGTTTTGTTTTGTTTGTTTGTCAATTAGGGTGTGCAGGGTGAATACGGGGTCTGTCATACAGGACTTTTGTAAAAATCCAATTTCAGATTTGCTCAGTACATCGTTTTCGCTTAGGAAATGTACGAGTCTGCTGTTAATGATAATGCAGAGGATTTTCCCAAGGTTGCTGTTGACGCATATCCCACGGTAGTTATTGGGGTCAAATTTGTTTCCACTTTTGTGAATTGGGGGGTTTATCAGTTCTTGGTTCCAAATATTGGGGAAGATGCCAGAGCTAAGGATGATGCTAAAGAGTTTAACTATAGCCAATTGGAATTTGTTGTCTGTATATTTGATCATTTCATTGAAGATACCATCAACACCACAGGCCTTTTTGGATTGGAGGGTTTGTATTTTGTCCTGTTGTTCATTCAATGTAATTGTAGAATCCAGTGGGTTCTGGTAGTCTTTAATAGTTGGTTCTAAGATTTGTATTTGATCCTGTATATGTTTTTGCTGTTTGTTCTGTGTTATAGAGCCTAAATGATTGGAGAAGTGGTTAACCCATACTTCTCCATTTTGGATAGATAACTCTTCGTGTTGTTCTTTGTTTAGAGTTTTAAAAATTACGTTCAATTACGTTGAGCTGATATCTGATGTGCTGTTCCTTCTTTTCCGTAGTGTATTTCTGTATTGTAAAGCCGTAGGCTCATGTTTTCTGGGTCTCTATGTTTTTGGTCGGATAGATTTTCTAATTTCTTTCTTAGTTTTTTGCATTCTTCATCAAACCATTTGTCATTTTTGCTATTTTTTTTAGGTTGTCTGCTTTAAATGTGTAGATTTGATAGGGAAGCTGAGAGGTCAAATATACTGTTCAGGTTTTCTACTGCCAAGTTTACACCTTCACTATTACAGTAAAACATTCTGTTCAGGAAGTTGTCTAGAAGGGATTGAATTTGTTGTTGCCTAATGATTGAGCAAAGCTCTGTTCAAGTAGACTGTGATTTTGCTGTGATCTGATAGGGGTGTCAGTGGACTGACTGTGAACGCTCTGAGAGACTCTGGGTTGAGGTCAGTGATAAAGTAGTCTACAGTATTGCTGCCAAGAGATGAGCTATAGGTGAACGTACCATAAGAGTCCCCTCGAAGCCTACCATTGACTATGTACATACCCAGCACCCGACAGAGCTGCAGGAGTTGTGACCCGTTTTTGTTGGTTATGTTGTCATAGTTGTGCCTAGGGGGGCATATGGGGGAGGGAATGCTGTCACTCCCAGGTAGGTGTTTGTCCCCCTGTGTGCTGAGGGTGTCAGGTTCTTGTCCAGTTCTGGCATTTAGGTCGCCACAGACTAGTACATGTCCCTGGGCAGCCTATGTCTGTCTATATGTCTGTCTGTGTGTATATATATATATACACACACACACACACACACACACACACACACACACACACACACACCACACACACACACACACACACACACACACACACACACACAACAAACACACACACACGCACGAATACTGGTTTAATTAGCAAGACACTGACAACAGGGCCCTCACACAAAAGGCCAAGGGGTAGAGCTGGAATGATAGAGAGAGAGAGAAAGAGGAAGAGGAGAGAGAGAGAGTGTGAAAGAGGAAGAGGAGAGAGAGAGAGGGGGGGGGTTGTGAGAGAAATGGATAGGGGGCAGTTGTCAAGGGGTAGAAATATGGAGATTGAGTAGAGAAAGTAAAAGGTTAATGGAGAGATGGAGAGATGGAGACAAGGAGAGGATTAGGGTTGGAGAGAAGGAGAGGGTTAGGGTTGGAGAGAAGGAGAGGGTTAGGGTTGGAGAGAAGGAGAGGGTTAGGGTTGGAGACAAGGAGAGGGTTAGGGTTGGAAGAGAAGGGTTAGGTTGAGAGAAGGAGAGGGTTAGGGTTGAAGACAAGGAGAGGGTTAGGGTTGGAGAGAAGGAGAGGGTTAGGGTTGGAGAGAAGGAGAGGGTTAGGGTTGGAGAGATGGAGAGAAGGAGAGGGTTAGGGTTGGAGAGAAGGAGAGAAGGAGAGGGTTAGGGTTGGAGACAAGGAGAGGGTTAGGGTTGGAGAGAAGGAGAGGGTTAGGGTTGGAGAGAAGGAGAGGGTTAGGGTTGAGAGAGGAGTGGTAGGAAGACAAGGAGAAGGTTAGGGTTGGAGAGAAGGAGAGGATTAGGGTTGAGAGAAGAGAGGGTTAGGGTTGGGAGAAGAGAGGGTTAGGGTTGGAGACAAGGAGAGGGTTAGGTTGGAGAGAAGGAGAGGTTTAGGGTTGGAGACAAGGAGAGGTTAGGGTTGGAGAGAAGGAGAGGGTTAGGGTTGGAGAGAAGGAGAGGGTTAGGGTTGGAGAGAAGGAGAGGGTTGGAGAGATGGAGAGAAGGAGAGGGTTAGGGTTGGAGACAAGGAGAGGGTTAGAAAGATGGGGACAAGGAGAGGGTTAGGGTTGGAGAGAAGGAGAGGGTTAGGGTTGGAGAGAAGGAGAGGGTTGGAGAGATGGAGAGAAGGAGAGGGTTAGGGTTGGAGAGAAGGAGAGGGTTAGAGAGATGGAGAGAAGGAGAGGGTTAGAGAGATGGAGAGAAGGAGAGGGTTAGGGTTGGAGAGAAGGAGAGGGTTAGGGTTGGAGAGAAGGAGACAAGGAGATGGTTAGGGTTAGAGAGAAGGAGAGGGTTAGGGTTTGAGAGAAGGAGAGGGTTAGGGTTGGAGAGAAGGAGAGGGTTAGAGAGATGGAGAGAAGGAGAGGGTTAGGGTTGGAGAGAAGGAGAGGGTTAGGGTTGGAGAGAAGGAAGGGTTAGGGTTGAGAGAAGGGAGGGTTAGGTTGGAAGAAGGAGAGGGTTAGGGTTGGAAGAAGGAGAGGGTTAGGGTTGGAGAGAGGAAGGGTTAGAGAGATGGAGGAGGGAGTTAGGTTAGAGAGAAGGAGAGGTTAGGGTTGGAGAGAAGGAGAGGGTTAGGGTTGAGAGAAGGAGAGGGTTAGGGTTGGAGAGAAGGAGAGGGTTGGGTTGGAGAGAAGGAGAGGGTTAGGGTGTGGAGAGAAGGAGAGGTTAGAGAGATGGAGAGAAGAAGGATTAGGGTTGGAGAGAAGGAGAGGGTTAGGGTTGAGAGAAGGAAGGGTTAGGGTTGGAGAGAAGGAGGAGTTAGTTGAAGAGAAGGAGAGGGTTGGGATGGAAGAAGGAGACAGGAGAGGGTTAGGTTGGAGAGAAGGAGAGGGTTGGGTTAGAGAGATGGAGAGAAGGAGAGGGTTGGGTTTGGAGAAAGGAGGGTTAGGGTTGGAGAGAAGGAGAGGGTTAGGGTTGGAGAGAAGGAGAGGGTTAGGGTTGGAGAGAAGGAGAGGGTTAGGGTTGGAAAGAAGGAGAGGGTTAGGTTGGAGAGAAGGAGAGGGTTAGGTTAGAGAAGAGGAAGGAGAGGGTTAGTGTTGGAGAGAAGGAGAGGGTTAGGGTTAGGGTTGAAGAGAGGAGAGAAGGAGAGGGTTAGGGTTGGAGAGAAGGAGAGGTTAGGTTGGAGAGAAGGAGAGGGTTAGAGAGATGGAGAGAAGGAGAGGATTAGGGTTGGAGAGAAGGAGAGGGTTAGAGAGATGGAGAAGGGAGGGTTAGGGTTGGAGAGAAGGAGAGGGTTGGGTTTGGGTTTGGAGAGAAGGAGAGGGTTAGGGTTGGAGAGAAGGAGAGGGTTGGGTTTGGGTTTGGAGAGAAGGAGAGGGTTAGGGTTGGAGAGAAGGAGAGGGTTGGGTTAGAGAGATGGAGAGAAGGAGAGGGTTGGGTTTGGGTTTGGAGAGAAGGAGAGGGTTAGGGTTGGAGAGAAGGAGAGGGTTAGGGTTGGAGAGAAGGAGAGGGTTAGGGTTGGAGAGAAGGAGAGGGTTAGGGTTGAAGAGAAGGAGAGGGTTAGGGTTGGAGAGAAGGAGACAAGGAGAGGGTTAGGGTTGGAGAGAAGGAGAGGGTTGGGTTAGAGAGATGGAGAGAAGGAGAGGGTTGGGTTTGCAAGAAGGAGAGGGTTAGGTTGAAAGAAGGAAGGGTTAGGGTTGGAAGAAGGAGAGGGTTAGGGTTGGAGAGAAGGAGAGGGTTAGGGTTGAAGAGAAGGAGAGAAGGAGAGGTTAGGGTTGAGAAAGGAGGGTTAGGGTTAGGTTGAAGAGAAGGAGAGAAGGAGAGGGTTAGGGTTGGAGAGAAGGAGAGGGTTAGGGTTGGAGAGAGGAGAGGTTAGAGAATGGAGAGAAGGAGAGGGTTAGGGTTGGAGAGAAGGGAGGGTTGGGTTGGAGAGAAGGAGAGGGTTAGGTTTGGAGAGAAGGAGAGGTTGGTTTGGAGAGAAGGAGAGGGTTGGGTTGGAGAAAGGAGAGGTTGGGTTTGGAGAGAAGGAGAGGGTTGGGTTGGGAGAGAGGAGAGGTTAGGGTTGGAGAGAAGGAGAGGGTTGGGTTGGAGAGAAGGAGAGGGTTGGGTTTGGAGAGAAGGAGAGGGTTGGTTTGAGAGAAGGAGAGGGTTAGGGTTGGAGAGAAGGAGAAGGTTAGGGTTGGAGAGAAGGAGAGGTTAGGTTTGGAGAGAAGGAGAGGGTTAGGGTTGGAGAGAAGGAGAGGGTTAGGGTTGGAGAAAGAGAGATGGAGAGAAGGGAGGGTTAGGGTTGGAGAGAAGGAGAGGTTAGGGTTGGAGACAAGAGAGGGTTAGGGTTGGAGAGAAGGAGAGGGTTAGGGTTGGAGACAAGGAGAAGTTAGGGTTGGAGACAGGAGAGGGTTAGAGAGATGGAGAGAAGGAGAGGGTTAGGGTTGGAGACAAGGAGAGGTTAGGTTGGAGAGGAGAGGTTAGGGTTGGAGAGAAGGAGAGGGTTAGGGTTGGAGACAAGGAGAGGGTTAGGGTTGGAGACAAGGAGAGGGTTAGAGAGATGGAGAGAAGGAGAGGGTTAGGGTTGGAGACAAGGAGAGGGTTAGGGTTGGAGAGAAGGAGAGGGTTAGGGTTGGAGAGAAGGAGACAAGGAGAGGGTTAGGTTTGGAGAGAAGGAGAGGGTTGGGTTAGAGAGATGGAGAGAAGGAGAGGGTTGGGTTTGCAGAGAAGGAGAGGGTAGGTTGAAAGAAGGAGAGGGTTAGGTTGGAAAAGGAGAGGGTTAGGTTGGAAGAAGGAGGGTTGGGTTGAGAGAAGGAGAGAAGGAGAGGGTTAGTGTTGGAGAGAAGGAGAGGGTTAGGGTTAGGGTTGAAGAGAAGGAGAGAAGGAGAGGGTTAGGGTTGGAGAGAAGGAGAGGGTTAGGTTGGAGAGAGGAGAGGGTTAGAGAGATGGAGAGAAGGAGAGAGTAGGGTTGGAGAGAAGGAGAGGGTTAGAGAGATGGAGAGAAGGAGAGGGTTAGGGTTGGAGAGAAGGAGAGAAGGAGAGGGTTGGGTTTGGGTTTGGAGAGAAGGAGAGGGTTGGGTTGGAGAGAAGGAGAGGGTTGGGTTGAGAGAAGGGAGAAGAGAGGTTGGTTGGGTTTGGGGAGAAGAGAGAGGTTGGGTTGGAGAGAAGAAGGGTTGGGTTTGGAGAGAAGGAGAGGGTTAGGGTTGGAGGAGGAGAGGGTAGGGTTGGAGAGAAGAGAGGTTGGGTTGGAGAAAGGAAGAGGTTGGGTTTGGAGAGAAGGAGAGGGTTGGTTGAGAGAGGAGAGGGTTAGGGTGGAGAGAAGGAGAAGGTTAGGGTTGGAGAGAAGGAGAGGGTTAGGTTGAGAGAAGGAGAGGGTTAGGGTTGGAGAGAAGGAGAGGGTTAGGGTTGGAGAGAAGGAGAGATGGAGAGAAGGAGAGGGTTAGGGTTGGAGAGAAGGAGAGGGTTAGGGTTGGAGACAAGGAGAGGGTTAGGGTTGGAGAGAAGGAGAGGGTTAGGGTTGGAGACAAGGAGAGGGTTAGGGTTGGAGACAAGGAGAGGGTTAGAGAGATGGAGAGAAGGAGAGGGTTAGGGTTGGAGACAAGGAGAGGGTTAGGGTTGGAGAGGAGAGGGTTAGGGTTGGAGAGAAGGAGAGGGTTAGGGTTGGAGACAAGGAGAGGGTTAGGGTTGGAGACAAGGAGAGGGTTAGAGAGATGGAGAGAAGGAGAGGGTTAGGGTTGGAGACAAGGAGAGGGTTAGGGTTGGAGAGAAGGAGAGGGTTAGGGTTGGAGAGAAGGAGACAAGGAGAGGGTTAGGTTTGGAGAGAAGGAGAGGGTTGGGTTAGAGAGATGGAGAGAAGGAGAGGGTTGGGTTTGCAGAGAAGGAGAGGGTTAGGGTTGGAAAGAAGGAGAGGGTTAGGGTTGGAAAGAAGGAGAGGGTTAGGGTTGGAGAGAAGGAGAGGGTTAGGGTTGAAGAGAAGGAGAGAAGGAGAGGGTTAGTGTTGGAGAGAAGGAGAGGGTTAGGGTTAGGTTGAGAGAAGGAGAGAGGAGAGGGTTAGGGTTGGAGAGAAGGAGAGGGTTAGGGTTGGAGAGAAGGAAGGTAGAGAGATGGAGAAGGAGGATTAGGTTGGAGAGAGGAGAGGGTTAGAGAGATGGAGAGAAGGAGAGGGTTAGGGTTGGAGAGAAGGAGAGAAGGAGAGGGTTGGGTTTGGGTTTGGAGAGAAGGAGAGGGTTAGGGTTGGAGAGAAGGAGAGGGTTAGGGTTGGAGAGAAGGAGAGAAGGAGAGGGTTGGGTTTGGGTTTGAGAGAAGGAGGGTTAGGGTGGAGAAGGAGAGGTTGGGTTAGAGAGATGGAGAGAAGGAGTTAGGTTTGGGTTGGAGAGAAGGAGAGGGTTAGGGTTGGAGAGAAGGAGAGGGTTAGGGTTGGAGAGAAGGAGAGGGTTAGGGTTGGAGAGAAGGAGAGGGTTAGGTTTGGAGAGAAGGAGAGGGTTGGGTTAGAGAGATGGAGAGAAGGAGAGGGTTGGGTTTGCAGAGAAGGAGAGGGTTAGGGTTGGAAAGAAGAGAGGTTAGGGTTGGAAAGAAGGAGAGGGTTAGGGTTGGAGAGAAGGAGAGGGTTAGGGTTGAAGAGAAGGAGAGAAGAGAGGTTAGGGTTGGAGAGAAGGAGAGGGTTAGGGTTAGGGTTGAAGAGAAGGAGAGAAGGAGAGGGTTAGGGTTGGAGAGAAGGAGAGGGTTAGGGTTGGAGAGAAGGAGAGGGTTAGAGAGATGGAGAGAAGGAGAGGATTAGGGTTGGAGAGAAGGAGAGGGTTAGAGAGATGGAGAGAAGGAGAGGGTTAGGGTTGGAGAGAAGGAGAGGGTTGGGGTTGGAGAGAAGGAGAGGGTTAGGTTTGGAGAGAAGGAGAGGGTTGGGTTTGGAGAGAAGGAGAGGGTTGGGTTTGGAGAGAAGGAGAGGGTTGGGTTTGGAGAGAAGGAGAGGGTTGGGTTTGGAGAGAAGGAGAGGGTTAGGGTTGGAGAGAAGGAGAGGGTTAGGGTTGGAGAGAAGGAGAGGGTTGGGTTGGAGAAGGGGTTGGGTTGGAGAGAAGGAGAGGGTTGGGTTGGAGAGAAGGAGAGGGTTAGGGTTGGAGAGAAGGAGAGGGTTAGGTTTGAGAGAAGGAGAGGGTTAGGGTTGGAGAGAAGGAGAGGGTTAGGGTTGGAGAGAAGGAGAGGGTTAGGTTTGAGAGAAGGAGAGGGTTGGGTTAGAGAGATGAGAGAAGGAGAGGGTTGGGTTGGAGAGAAGGAGAGGGTTAGGGTTGGAGAGAAGGAGAGGGTTAGGGTTGGAAAGAAGGAGAGGGTTAGGGTTGGAGAGAAGGAGAGGGTTAGGGTTGAAGAGAAGGAGAGAAGGAGAGGGTTAGGGTTGGAGAGAAGGAGAGGGTTAGGGTTAGGGTTGAAGAGAAGGAGAGAAGGAGAGGGTTAGGGTTGGAGAGAAGGAGAGGGTTAGGGTTGGAGAGAAGGAGAGGGTTAGAGAGATGGAGAGAAGGAGAGGATTAGGGTTGGAGAGAAGGAGAGGGTTAGAGAGATGGAAGAAGGAGGGTTGTTAGAGGAGAGGTTGGGTTGGAGAGAAGAGAGGGTTAGGTTGAGAGAAGGAGAGGGTTGGGTTGGAGAGAAGGAGAGGGTTGGGTTTGGAGAGAAGGAGAGGGTGGGTTTGGAGAGAAGGAGAGGGTTGGGTTGGAGAGAAGGAGAGGGTTAGGGTTGGAGAGAAGGAGAGGGTTGGGTTGGAGAGAAGGAGAGGGTTGGGTTTGGAGAGAAGGAGAGGGTTAGGGTTGGAGAGAAGGAGAGGGTTAGGGTTGGAGAGAAGGAGAGGGTTAGGTTTGGAGAGAAGGAGAGGGTTAGGGTTGGAGAGAAGGAGAGGGTTAGGGTTGGAGAGAAGGAGAGATGGAGAGAAGGAGAGGGTTAGGGTTGGAGAGAAGGAGAGGGTTAGGGTTGGAGACAAGGAGAGGGTTAGGTTGGAGAGAAGGAGAGGGTTAGGGTTGGAGACAAGGAGAGGGTTAGGGTTGGAGACAAGGAGAGGGTTAGAGAGATGGAGAGAGAGAGGGTTAGGTTGGAGAAAGGAGAGGGTTAGGTTGGAGAGAAGGAGAGGTTAGGGTTGGAGAGAGGAGAGAGAGAGTTAGGGTGGAGAAAGGAGAGGGTTAGGGTGGAGACAAGGAGAGGGTTAGGGTTGGAGAGAAGGAGAGGGTTAGAGAGATGGAGAGGAGGGGAGGGTTAGGGTTAGAGAGAAGGAGAGGGTTAGGGTTGGAGAGAAGGAGAGGGTTAGGGTTGGAGAGAAGGAGAGGGTTAGGGTTGGAGAGAAGGAGAGGGTTAGGGTTGGAGACAAGGAGAGGGTTAGGGTTGGAGAGAAGATGGATGGGTAGCTGGAGGAAGATAAAGACAGCGTGAAAGAGGAGGGAGAGGGGGAGAGGGGGAGGGAGAGGGGGAAAGATGGATGAGAGAAGTGGCACACACTGGTGTCTCTGGGTGGTGAGAGGGGGATGAGGAGGAGAAGAGAGAGGGGAGGAAGAGAAAATGAGGTGGGGAGGAGGGAGGGAGGGGAAGAGAGAAGATGAGGAGGGGGAGGAGGAGGATGGGGGGGAGGAGTGGGAGGAAATGTGTCTGTGTGTGTACCAGTGGTTGTGTGTGTGTGTGTGTGTGTGTGGGTGTGTGTGTGTGTGTGTGTGTGTGTGTGTGTGTGTGTGTGTGTGTGTGTGTGTGTGTGTGTGTGTGTGTGTGTGTGTGTACCAGTGGTTGGCACGATGCTGCATTGGCATTGGTTTTTATGACGATAGTTAGCGCTTCGAGCCAGAGACTCACCTTCAGCTGTCTGAGGAGAGGAGAGCTGTCATTTAAACGCTGTGAGTGTGTGTGAGTGTGAGTGTGAGTGTGTGAGTGAGTATGTGTATGTGTGTGTGAGTGTGTGTGTGTATGTGTGTGTGTGAGTGTGAGTGTGTGTGTGTGTGTGTCTAACTGTTCTCATGATACACACTTCAAACACACTCCTCCTACTTCTCCCTCTTCTTCCAGCTATTTATTTCAGTAGAATATTAATATGTAATGAACAGAAGATGAGAAAGAGAGCAGAGAGAGATGGAAAGAGGGATAGTGAGGGGAGAAGTCTATCTAGCTCTCTGTCTCTCCTCTCGGAGTCAGACGGTCAGAGGAAAACAATATCAATCTTTTATTTAACACAGTGGGGGAACGTTTTAATAAAGTTAAAGGGAAACGTTGTTGTCAGTCGTTGCTATGACAATCAATTAAGGCATGATGCTCTTCCAACCGTATTCACTCTTGTACCACACACACAGCCACACACACAGCCACTCACACAGCCACACACACAGCCACTCACACAGCCACACACACAGCCACTCACACAGCCACACACACAGCCACTCACACAGCCACACACACAGACACACACACACAGACACACACACACACACAGATAGACACACACACGTTCCTATTATGTTCATATAAAGGTGTTGCGTGTTGATTGGGGTGTAATATTCACAGCTATAGGTAAGGGGAACTGACACCTGGATAGAGATACGTCTCCCCCCATCCTCTCTCTCTCTCTCTCTCTCTCTCTCTCTCTCTCTCTCTCTTTCTCTGTCTCTCTCTCTGTCTCTCTATCCCTCTCTCTCTTTCTCTGTATCTCTCTCTGTCTGTCTCTCTCTGTCTCTCTCTGTGTCTCTCTATCCCTCTCTCTCTTTCTCTGTCTCTCTCTCTGTCTGTCTCTCTCTGTGTCTCTCTATCCCTCTCTCTATCTTTATCTCTTCTCTTCCTCTCTATCTTGCTCTCTCTCGCTCATTTTCATTTCAATTTCAATTTAAGGTCTTTATTGGCATGTGAAACATATGTTAACATTGCCAAAGCAAGTGAAATAGATAATAAACAAAAGTGAAACTTTCTCTCTGTCTCGCTTTCTCTCTCTCTCTCTCTCTCTCTCTCTCTCTCTCTCTCTCTCTCTCTCTCTCTCTCTCTCTCTCTCTCTCTCTCTCTCTCTCTCTTTATCTCTGTCCATCTCTCTCTCTCTCTCTCTCTCTCTCTCTCTCTCTCTCTCGCTCTCTCTCTCTCTCTCTTTCTCTCTCTCTTTATCTCTGTCCATCTCTCTCTCTCTCTCTCTCTCTCTCTCTCTTTATCCCTGTCCATCTCTCTCTCTCTCTCTCTCTCTCTCTCTCTCTCTCTCTCTCTCTCTCTCTCTCTCTCTCTCTCTCTCTCGCTCTCTCTCTCTCTCTCTCTCTTTCTCTCTCTCTCTCTGTCCATCTCTCTCTCTCTCTCTCTCTCTCTCTCTCTCTCTCTCTCTCTCTGTCTCTGTCCATCTCTCTCTCTCTCTCTCTCTCTCTCTCTCTCTCTCTTTATCTCTGTCCATCTCTCTCTCTCTGTCTGTTATAGCTAAGTGCAACTTCTTCAGTCTCTAGTCTAGACCACACTTCACCTTAAGCACCTTCTCCTATAAACTCATGAAAGTTTAAAGGGATTCTCTATCTTTTTTCTGTATTTCATGTTGTAGTATATAATGTCTTTAGCTGCAGTGCTTGGTTGGGACAGACAATGCCCGTTTTCTGGCTCAGAGCTGACGTGTTTCCGGGGTTGTGTGTGTTCCGGGGTTGTGTGTGTGTGTTCCGGGGTTGTGTGTTCCGGGGTTGTGTGTGTGTGTTCCGGGGTTGTGTGTGTGTGTGTGTGTGTTCCGGGGTTGTGTGTGTTCCGGGGTTGTGTGTGTGTGTTCTGGGGTTGTGTGTGTGTGTGTGTTCCGGGGTTGTGTGTGTGTGTTCCGGGGTTGTGTGTGTGTGTTCTGGGGTTGTGTGTGTGTGTGTTCCGGGGTTGTGTGTGTGTGTTCCGGGGTTGTGTGTGTGTGTTCCGGGGTTGTGTGTGTGTGTTCCGGGGTTGTGTTTGTGTGTTCCGGGGTTGTGTGTGTGTGTGTGTTCCGGGGTTGTGTGTGTGTGTTCTGGGGTTGTGTGTGTGTGTGTTCCGGGGTTGTGTGTGTGTGTTCCGGGTTGTGTGTGTGTGTTCCGGGGTTGTGTGTGTGTGTTCCGGGGTTGTGTGTGTGTGTGTGTTCCGGGGTTGTGTGTGTGTGTGTTCCGGGGTTGTGTGTGTGTGTTCCGGGGTTGTGTGTGTGTGTTCCGGGGTTGTGTTTGTGTGTTCCGGGGTTGTGTGTGTGTGTGTGTTCCGGGGTTGTGTGTGTTCCGGGGTTGTGTGTGTGTGTTCTGGGGTTGTGTGTGTGTGTGTGTTCCGGGGTTGTGTGTGTTCCGGGGTTGTGTGTGTGTGTTCTGGGGTTGTGTGTGTGTGTGTTCCGGGGTTGTGTGTGTGTGTTCCGGGGTTGTGTGTGTTCCGGGGTTTGTGTGTGTGTTCCGGGGTGTGTGTGGTGTTCCGGTTGTGTGTGTGTTCCGGGGTTGTGTGTGTGTGTTCCGGGGTTGTGTGTGTGTGTGTGTTCCGGGGTTGTGTGTGTGTGTGTGTTCCGGGGTTGTGTGTGTGTGTTCCGGGGTTGTGTGTGTGTGTTCCGGGGTTGTGTTTGTGTGTTCCGGGGTTGTGTGTTCCGGGGTTGTGTGTGTGTGTTCCGGGGTTGTGTTTGTGTGTTCCAGGGTTGAGTGTTCCGGGGTTGTGTGTGTGTGTTCCGGGGTTGTGTGTGTGTGTGTGTTCCGGGGTTGTGTGTGTGTGTTCCGGGGTTGTGTGTGTGTGTTCCGGGGTTGTGTGTGTGTGTGTGTTCCGGGGTTGTGTGTGTTCCGGGGTTGTGTGTGTGTGTTCCGGGGTTGTGTGTGTGTGTGTGTGTGTTCCGGGGTTGTGTGTGTGTGTTCCGGGGTTGTGTGTGTGTGTGTGTTCCGGGGTTGTGTGTGTGTGTGTTCCGGGGTTGTGTGTGTGTGTGTTCCGGGGTTGTGTGCGTGTGTTCCGGGGTTGTCTGTGTCTGTGTGTGTCTGTGTGTGTGTGTGTGTGTGTGTGTGTGTGTGTGTGTGTGTGTGTGTGTGTGTGTGTGTGTGTGTGTGTGTGTGTGTGTGTGTGTGTGTGAGTGATTTAGTGCGAGGACTGGAGAGCAGGAGAGAGGGTTGTGTTTAGTGTGTGTGTATAAATCTCAGACACTCAGTAGAATGAGAAGTTTGTGGCTGATGCATCCCAGTAATGAAAACACACCTCTCTCACTTCCTGTTTCTAACACACTAAATCAAACAGTATAAAAACACTTCCTGTTTCTAACACACTAAATCAAACAGTATAAAAACACTTCCTGTCTTTTATTTATTTTCTGTCTTTCTCTCGTTCACTGAGGGCATTCTAACACACTAAATCATGCAGGTCTACCGAGTGGCACAGTGGTCTAAGGCACTGCATCTCAGTGCTAGAGGCGCCACTACAGACCCTGGTTCAATTCCAGGCTGTATCACAGCCAGCTGTGATTGGGAGTCCCATAGGGCAGCACACAATTGGCCCAGCATCGGCGGGATTAGGCCGTCATTGTAAATAAAAATGTGTTTTTAACTGACTTGTCTAGTTAAATAAAGGTATTTAAAAAAATAATAATGTTAATAAACATTATAATACACTTTCTATCTTTTATTTATTTCCTGTCTTTTTCCCTTTCTATTATTTATTAACTTTTATTCCTGTCTTTTCTATCTCTACCTCACGTTCTCTGTCTGTGTCTCTATTCTCCCTCCTTGCCATCTCTATCATGTAAGTATAGGTGTTTGATGCTTGTAGGTATATATTGTGTCGTGGCTGTTTGGCATGCTGCCACGGTGACGGGGGTCATGATGTCATTAGCTGGAACAAGAGGACAAATCAGGAGAACAAGAACTTTAACCGATCCTCTGGAACCCAGTCATAAACAACTGGAGAGGAGAGGAGAGGGGAAATGAGGAGAAGGGGGAGAAGGAGAGGGAGGAGAGGAGGAAGTGGATAGGAGAAGGGGGAGGGAGAAAAAAAGAGAAGAGAAGAGAGGAGGAGAAGGGGGAGAGGTAGAGGGAGAGGAGGAGACGAGGGGGAGAGGAGTGATGGAGAGATGTAGAAGAGAGAGATGGAGGAGAGAGAAAGATATGGTGAAAGAGAGAGAGATATGGTGATAGAAACAGACAGACAGAGACAGACAGAGAGAGATAGTGTATATATATAATATATGTGATCATGTGTGATAGTGTGTATATATAATATGTGTGACAGTGTGTGATAGTGTATATATAATTTGTGTGATACTGTAATATATAATATGTGTGGTAGCGTGTGATAGTGTATATATAATATATGTGATAGTGTATATATAATATATGTGATAGTGTATATATAATATACATGATAGTGTATATATAATAGATGTGATAATGTATATATATGTGATAGTGTATATATAATAGATGTGATAGTGTATATATATTTGATAGTGTATATATAATAGATGTGATAGTGTATATATATTTGATAGTGTATATATAATAGATGTGATAATGTATATATAATATATGTGATAGTGTATATATATTTGATAGTGTATATATATAATATATGTGATAGTGTATATATCATAGATGTGATAGTGTATATATATGTGATAGTGTATATATATGTGATAGTGTATATATAATAGATGTGATAGTGTATATATAATATATGTGCTAGTGTATATATAATAGATGTGATAGTGTATATATAATAGATGTGATAGTGTATATGTCACGATCATCTATGGGTGAGAGAGAGGACCAAGGCGCAGCGTGTGCAAAATACATTCTCTTTATTTCGAGAAGGGAAAAACACGCAACGAACACTATAACAAAACAAAACAAAACAACAAACGATCATGAAGCTATAAACGTAAGTGCACACACAAGCTACAAACGTACAACATAGACAATTACCCACAAAACCCAAATGCCTATGGCTGCCTTAAATATGGCTCTCAATCAGAGACAATAAACCACAGCTGCCTCTAATTGAGGACCAATCTAGGCAGCCATAGACATACAAACACCTAGACAAGACACTGACCCATTAAACGTACAAACCCCTAGACAAACCAAAACACATACATTCCCCATGTCACACCCTGACCTAACTAAAATAATAATGAAAACAAAGATAACTAAGGCCAGGGTGTGACAGTACCCCCCCCCCCAAAGGTGCGGACTCCGACCGCACAACCTGACATTGAAGGGGAGGGTCCGGGGTGGGCCTTAATATGGCGGCGGCTCGGGTGCGGGACGTGGCCCCCACTCCACCATTGTCAATACCCGCTTTGGTGGCGCCTCTGGAGCGGCGACCCTTGTAGAAAGTCCCGGACTGAAGACCATCCCAGAGGGCGCCACCGGACGGATGGGTAGCTCCGGACTGAGGGACGGCAGCTCCGGACTGAGGGACGGCAGCTCCGGACTGAGGGACGGCAGCTCCGGACTGAGGGACGGCAGCTCCGGACTGAGGGACTGCAGCTCCGGACTGGCTGACGGATCTGGCTGCTCATGGCTGGCTGACGGATCTGGCTGCTCATGGCTGGCTGACGGATCTGGCTGCTCATGGCTGGCGGACGGATCTGGCTGCTCATGGCTGGCTGACGGATCTGGCTGCTCATGGCTGGCGGACGGATCTGGCTGCTCATGGCTGGCTGACGGATCTGGCTGCTCATGGCTGGCTGACGGATCTGGCTGCTCATGGCTGGCTGACGGATCTGGCTGCTCATGGCTGGCTGACGGATCTGGCTGCTCATGGCTGGCTGACGGATCTGGCTGCTCAGATGGCGCTGGGCAGACGGATGGCTCAGATGGCGCTGGGCAGACGGATGGCTCAGATGGCGCTGGGCAGACGGATGGCTCAGATGGCGCTGGGCAGACGGATGGCTCAGATGGCGCTGGGCAGATGGATGGCTCAGATGGCGCTGGGCAGATGGATGGCTCAGATGGCGCTGGGCAGACGGGCAGTTCAGGCGCCGCTGGGCAGACGGCAGACTCTGGCCGGCTGAGGCGCACTGTAGGCCTGGTGCGTGGTGCCGGAACTGGTCGTACCGGGCTGGGGACACGCACCTGAAGGCTAGTGCGGGGAGAAGGAACAGGGCATACTGGACCCTGGAGACGCACATTTGGCCTAGTGCGTGGTGCCGGCACTGGTGGTACCGGGCTGGGGACACGCATCTCAGGGCTAGTGCGGGGAGCAGCAACAGGACGCACAGGACTCTGGGGACACACAGGAGGCTTGGTGCGTGGTGTAGGCACTGGTGGTAATGGGCTGGAGACGCGCACCATAGGGCTAGTGCGTGGAGGAGGAACAGGGCTCTGGAGACGCACAGGAAGCCTGGTGCGTGGTGTAGGCACTGGTGGTACTGGGCTGGGGCGGGGAGGTGGCGCCGGAAATACCGGACCGTGCAGGCACACTGGCTCCCTTGAGCACTGAGCCTGTCCAACCTTACCTGGTTGTATGCTCCCCGTCGCCCGACCAGTGCGGGGAGGTGGAATAACCCGCACCGGGCTATGTAGGCGAACCGGGGACACCATGCGTAAGGCTGGTGCCATGTAAGCCGGCCCGAGGAGACGCACTGGAGACCAGACGCGTTGAGCCGGCTTCATGACATCCGGCTCAATGCTCAATCTAGCCCGGCCGATACGTGGAGCTGGAATGTACCGAACCGGGCTATGCACGCGTACAGGAGACACCATGCGCTCTACTGCGTAACACGGTGTCTGCCCGTACTCTCGCTCTCCACGGTAAGTGCAGGGAGTAGGCGCAGGTCTCCTACCTGACTTCGCCACACTCCCTTTAAGCCCCCCCCCCCCAATAATTTTTTGGGGCTGACTCACAGGCTTCCTACCGCGTCTTCGTGCTGCCTCCATTCGCCGGTATCCCTCCTCGCACTGCGCCAGAGAATCCCAGGCGGGCTCCGGCACTCGCCCTGGGTCGATCGCCCACCTGTCGATCTCCTCCCACATAGTGTAGCCCAGATCCTGCTCCCTTTGCCATAAATCCTGTGTGTATTGCTCCTGTTGCCGCTTGACACGCCGCTTGGTCCGATTCTGGTGGGTAATTCTGTCACGATCGTCTATGGGTGAGAGAGAGGACCAAGGCGCAGCGTGTGCAAAATACATTCTCTTTATTTCGAGAAGGGAAAAACACGCAACGAACACTATAACAAAACAAAACAAAACAACAAACGATCATGAAGCTATAAACGTAAGTGCACACACAAGCTACAAACGTACAACATAGACAATTACCCACAAAACCCAAATGCCTATGGCTGCCTTAAATATGGCTCTCAATCAGAGACAATAAACCACAGCTGCCTCTAATTGAGAACCAATCTAGGCAGCCATAGACATACAAACACCTAGACAAGACACTGACCCATTAAACGTACAAACCCCTAGACAAACCAAAACACATACATTCCCCATGTCACACCCTGACCTAACTAAAATAATAATGAAAACAAAGATAACTAAGGCCAGGGTGTGACAGTACCCCCCCCCAAAGGTGCGGACTCCGACCGCACAACCTGACATTGAAGGGGAGGGTCCGGGGTGGGCCTTAATATGGCGGCGGCTCGGGTGCGGGACGTGGCCCCCACTCCACCATTGTCAATACCCGCTTTGGTGGCGCCTCTGGAGCGGCGACCCTTGTAGAAAGTCCCGGACTGAAGACCATCCCAGAGGGCGCCACCGGACGGATGGGTAGCTCCGGACTGAGGGGTAGCTCCGGACTGAGGGACGGCAGCTCCGGACTGAGGGACGGCAGCTCCGGACTGAGGGACGGCAGCTCCGGACTGAGGGACGGCAGCTCCGGACTGAGGGACGGCAGCTCCGGACTGAGGGACGGCAGCTCCGGACTGAGGGACTGCAGCTCCGGACTGGCTGACGGATCTGGCTGCTCATGGCTGGCTGACGGATCTGGCTGCTCATGGCTGGCTGACGGCTGGCTGCTCATGGCTGGCTGACGGATCTGGCTGCTCATGGCTGGCTGACGGATCTGGCTGCTCATGGCTGGCTGACGGATCTGGCTGCTCAGATGGCGCTGGGCAGACGGATGGCTCAGATGGCGCTGGGCAGACGGATGGCTCAGATGGCGCTGGGCAGACGGATGGCTCAGATGGCGCTGGGCAGACGGATGGCTCAGATGGCGCTGGGCAGATGGATGGCTCAGATGGCGCTGGGCAGACGGGCAGTTCAGGCGCTGCTGGGCAGACGGCAGACTCTGGCCGGCTGAGGCGCACTGTAGGCCTGGTGCGTGGTGCCGGAACTGGTGGTACCGGGCTGGGGACACGCACCTGAAGGCTAGTGCGAGGAGAAGGAACAGGGCATACTGGACCCTGGAGACGCACATTTGGCCTAGTGCGTGGTGCCGGCACTGGTGGTACCGGGCTGGGGACACGCATCTCAGGGCTAGTGCGGGGAGCAGCAACAGGACGCACAGGACTCTGGGGACACACAGGAGGCTTGGTGCGTGGTGTAGGCACTGGTGGTAATGGGCTGGAGACGCGCACCATAGGGCTAGTGCGTGGAGGAGGAACAGGGCTCTG
This sequence comes from Salvelinus namaycush, assembly GCF_016432855.1. Classification (NCBI taxonomy): domain Eukaryota; kingdom Metazoa; phylum Chordata; class Actinopteri; order Salmoniformes; family Salmonidae; genus Salvelinus; species Salvelinus namaycush. Next base: position 69,882 of record NW_024061641.1, on the reverse strand, counting down.
GAGACGCACAGGAAGCCTGGTGCGTGGTGTAGGCACTGGTGGTACTGGGCTGGGGCGGGGAGGTGGCGCCGGAAATACCGGACCGTGCAGGCACACTGGCTCCCTTGAGCACTGAGCCTGTCCAACCTTACCTGGTTGTATGCTCCCCGTCGCCCGACCAGTGCGGGGAGGTGGAATAACCCGCACCGGGCTATGTAGGCGAACCGGGGACACCATGCGTAAGGCTGGTGCCATGTAAGCCGGCCCGAGGAGACGCACTGGAGACCAGACGCGTTGAGCCGGCTTCATGACATCCGGCTCAAAGGGTGTGACAGTATATATATTTGATAGTGTATATATATATGTGATAGTGTATATATAATAGATGTGATAGTGTATATATATGTGATAGTGTATATATAATAGATGTGATAGTGTATATATATAATATATGTGATAGTGTATATATAATAGATGTGATAGTGTGTATATATGTGATAGTGTATATATAATATATGTGATAGTGTATATATATGTGATAGTGTATATATAATAGATGTGATAGTGTATATATATGTGATAGTGTAAATATATATGTGATAGTGTATATATATGTGATAGTGTAAATATATATGTGATAGTGTATATATATGTGATAGTGTATATATAATATATGTGATAGTGTATATATATGTGATAGTGTATATATAATATATGTGATAGTGTATATATAATATATGTGATAGTGTATATATATATGTGATAGTGTATATATAATATATGTGATTGTGTATATATATGTGATAGTGTATATATATATATGTGATTGTGTATATATAACATACCCCCACAGCCAGGGTCAGTCAGTAAATTATCAGTAGTGTGAACGTCCAGCGCTGAGACAGACCTCTAACCCTCAAGATGACCGCTAGTCATAACTACACAGCAGGTGTGTGTGTGTGTGTGTGTGTGTGTGTGTGTGTGTGTGTGTGTGTGTGTGTGTGTGTGTGTGTGTGTGTGTGTGTGTGTGTGTGTGTCTAATCTTTTCAGTTGTTGCTGTGGTTTTATTAGGGATTGTATGGTTTTAATGGTGATTTTATGGTTTCCATGGTGATTTTATGGTTTTAATTGTGATTTTATGGTTTTAATTGAGATGTTATGGTTTTAATGGGGATTTTTCTCCGTCAGATTAATAGTCACCTTCTCTCCTCCTCCTTTTCCCTCCTCTCTCCTCCTCCTCCTCCTTCTCCTACTCCTCTCTCCTCCTCCTTTTCCCTCCTCCTCTCGCTCTTCTTTTCCTCCTTATACCCCGTCTCTCTCGCTCTCTCTCTCTCTCTCTTCTTCTCTGTCTCTCCTCCTCATCTCTCTCTCTCTCTCTTCCTCTCTGTCTTCAGGAAGATAATCGAGGTGAAGATTATTGATGATGAGCTTTATGAGAAGAACAAGACCTTCACAATGGAGCTGGGGGAACCGCTACTTCTGGATGCTGGCCAAAAACACGGTGTGTGAGAGTGTGTGAGTGTGTGTGTATGTGTGAGTGTGTGAGTGTGTGAGTGTGACTGTGTGTATGTGTGCCTGCGTCCATATGTCTGTCTGTCTGTGTGTCTGTGTGTCTGTATTTGTGTGTGTGTGTGTGTGTGTGTGTGTGTGTGTGTGTGTGTGTGTGTGTGTGTGTGTGTGTTGTCGAGAAGCTGCTTAAGTACCAGCCCCTTGTGGCACACTTGGACAGCCTCGGGTGTACAGTAGGTGCAAGCTGGTGGCACTGATATTTGGCAGTCTCAGCCATGTACACAGATTGCGGGCCTGAAAAAAAAACTAGGGCAAAGAAATTGGCTAGCTACTGCTCTGTTTCAGCTGTCGTGGGCAGCCTCGCTGTTTGGAGAAGGAGGTGCTTTATGTACCCTTGAGGGCCGTGCAAACAGGGACCTTTGAAATGTTTGGATCCTTTGATTGGTGGATTCAAATAAAGTAGTTAAAATGTGTGTCTGTTGACGTGTTTAACTATTCTTGTGGGGAGAAGTCCCCAATAGTAAACAAACAAACATTTGACCAACTGGGGACCTTTTGTTGGTTTATGAGAACCGCTAGGTCAAATGGTCAAATGCTATTTCTAGGCGGTTTAGGGTTAAGGTTAGGGTTAGAATTCGTTTTAGGGTTAGGAGGCAGGGTTAGTTTTAGGGTTAGCATTAGGCTATAACTAGTTAAGCCAATATGTCTAAGATACAAGGAATAAGATTATATGCATAACGTTACCTAGCGAGCTAGCCAGCTAACAATAGCTAGCTAACAGTACGCTTTTACTTGAAGTGAGACCACTTTTTGTCAAAATTAGAAACATGTAATATCTAAAAATGTAGCTAGCTAGACTATCTGACCCGTATACATCATGGATGGACACGTCTCCTGTCGGATGCCACGGTTGCCCTTTAGTTTGAAGATGGAATCCGGAGACAGGTGTTTTCTCCATCTCTTTCGCTGTCATACTCCAATTCCACTGATTTCAAAACTCGGTCCTCCAGAAAGTGGAGAGCATACACGTAATGTTAGCTAGCTAACAGTACACTTTAACTTGACATTAGGTTTATGCAGTTTTACTACACAATAAAATTTAAAAAAAAGCTGCGTTAGACAGAATTACCTAGACATACTGACCAGCTCAAATAGACAGAAGCGTGCTATATGGCAGACCAATCCAGACTCATATCTCGGCATGTCCAGCCCACTCATTATCTTAGACAATCATGGCTAACGGAAAGGTTGCTGTCTTTTTCTGAGCTAAACCAACTGGGCTTGTAATTTAACCATTTTATTTGTATTTACAGATGATATACATGTTTGTTATTAAGGCAAATTAAAGTTCACATGTTCCAGAAGGTATTTCTGCCAAAAAACGCATTTTGATTAAAAAAGTTTACGTTCATACGGCTCTCCTGTGTAGTAGTGACCAGCGACATACGCCTAGTTTCCTGAAACAGGTCACATATGACTGAAATGATATGTAGTGTTGAGATATTTTGTTTGACATACTGCTTAGCTTGTGTCTGGAGGCTAATGATAACCCCCAGCAGTGCCAAGTGTTGTGTTAGCGTAGCTTGTGTCTAGGCGCTATTGATAACAGGTTGGTGTGATTTAATTATGCAGCGATAGTGATGCTAGCTAGTGAACGCATACACATACTTGCTTGAGCACGCACGCACACACACACACACACACACACACACACACACACACACACACACACACACACACTTTACAGCAGAGGATGAGTTTTCTGAAAGCCACGTTAGCTACAAAGCTTTCTGCTTTTAACACATCCCGTCAGCCCATCTTGAACCTCCTTCACATTTTCTGACCTGTCCGTCATTCCCCGTTTCCTAGGCGACTCCAATGAGAACAAGCCGACGGATGACGAGGTGGCCAAGATGGGCTGTCCCAGTCTGGGAGAAAACACACGGATAGAGGTGGTCATCGAGGAGTCTTACGAGTTCAAGGTACCTGTGTGTCTGTGTTCATTTGAGTCCTCTTTTAGTTTGTTTTGGGCATTTGTTTTTTACATTTGTTTTGTACATTTGTTTTGTACATTTGTCTTGGGTCTATACCGGCGAACATTAAAAAAAGTTTATGAAAAAAGTTTTAAAAATATATATATATCCATCTCAAAATGTGCATCGGCCAATTAAAATCATTGACGTAGTTGCACGTGATAAATGCAGGATTTCTTACAGGAAATCATCACTGTCACCTTGTCAGGTTAGCATAAGGCTAAATGTGCCAGGTTATGTAATGGGAACAGCTAACTTAGCGTTTTATTACTTGTAAACTTAAACTTTTTCTAATGTTGGCAAGACCCTTTTGTGTTTTATCTTCAGACAGCTTTTAGAATGTTTTGTGTATTCATTTTGTGTATCATTTGTGTGCGTGTGTGTGTGTGTGTGTGTGTGTGTGTGTGTGTGTGTGTGTGTGTGTGTGTGTGTGTGTGTGTGTGTGTGTGTGTGTGTGTGTGTAGTGTGGGGTGAATACACTTATGAGAAGAGCTAAGAAGGTATAGTCTCTCTTTCAGTCTCTGTATTAATAATAATATGCTTGTGTGTTTCTGTACGCGAGTGCATGGGGGTGTGTGGTGTGTAAAACCTCTTTAATAAGCACATTTAAAAACAACTAACTTATTTCTCACTGTATTGACTAAATAAGCTGAATCCTAACTTGAGATCAACTCAGGCCTAGATTCAATCAGATCAAGCGTTACCCGGCGATAGCAGATGTTCTGTTGGTGTCGGAGTTGGAGCTGTCAAATCGGGGAGCAGCTCCAGATCCGTTGTCACGAAGCCGCACCCCGCCCCACTCTTATTAAACGTTCGGAACTAGAAGGTGGAGGCTAACACATTATAACATTATTACGCTCAAATTGAAAAAAATCCTTAAACTAAATAATGAGGATTTCTATCAGTCTAATGGAGGGGTAGATCACATTCCATTGTTAGAGCTTCTAAACAAGGCTGCATGGGATTTCTCTTAATGCGACTTAATGCAGCCAATGGCAGTCTCCTCTGGATCTGGTGACACCAGGATATAGCTTGGATTGTTTGTACATAAATTAATATTTTTCGGGTTTGAGAAAAAAAACGCTTTACTAATTAAATGAATTATTATTATTATTATTGTCCGCTTTAGGTGTAATTCCAGGAGCCGCTTGTGGATTTGACAGCTCTGACGCAGTTCCACCTCCGACACCCTCAAAACAACCGCTATGCCGATGTTGGCTAAAGCCGATCTGATTGAATCAAACCCTCCGTTGTTTTTGTTTGTTGTTGCTGTAAATCCTTACCGTTAAGATCCACGAGCATGAGGGCTCTATTCAATCTGGATGGCAAGAAGCGCTACAGATTGCAAGCGTTTCACTACACCCCGCGATAACCTCTGCTAAACACGTGTATGTGACCAATAACCTTTGATTTGATTGTCTGATAGAAATGTAAAGGTCATTTCTGATGGAGCCGACACACGGCGTTTACCGTAAATACAGTCTCCACTAATGCAGGGAACATTACCGTTGAATTGCAGATTGCGTAGAGCCCTGAATCATGCGTTGATGTCAATGACGGATTTGCTCCAAGATTTCTCTACACTCAAGTTAAGATTCAGCCGTGTGTGTGATTGTGTATTAACTGACTGGGTGGGTGTGTGTGTGTGTGTGTGTGTGTGTGTGTGTGTGTGTGTGTGTGTGTGTGTGTGTGTGTGTGTGTGTGTGTGTGTGTGTGTGTGTGTGTGTGTGTGTGTGTGTCTCTATTGTGTGTGTGTGTGTGTGTGTGTGTGTGTGTGTGTGTGTGTGTGTGTGTGTGTGTGTCTGTGTGTGTGTGTGGGGGTCTCTATTGTGTGTGTGTGTGTGGGGGGGGGGGTCTCTATTGTGTGTGTGTGTGTGTGTGTGTGTGTGTGTGTGTGTGTGTGTGTGTGTGTGTGTGTGTGTGTGTGTGTGTGTGTGTGTGTGTGTGTGTGTGTGTGTGTGTAGAACACAGTAGATAAGCTGATCAAGAAGACTAATCTAGCGTTGGTGGTGGGAAGCTGCAGCTGGAGGGAGCAGTTTGTCTCGGCCGTAACCGTCAGCGCAGGTACCTACCTTACTTCCTCTCTGCGTGATGTCACATCCTGTTCACGTCATTTCACTTTCTGTCTTCAGAATTCATACCGACTGAACAGAATTAGAACCCAAACTCTCTGGTTCTCCCTGCCCCCCTCCCCTTTCCCCCTGCATCTATCCCCTTTTCTCTCTCACGCTCTCTCCCATTTCTCTCACGCTCTCCCTCAATTCGATTAAATTTGAATTCAATGGGGCTTTATTGGCATGGGAAACATATGTTAACATTGCCAAATTAAGTGAAACAGTTAATATTAGACACACAAAAGAGTTATTTAAATAGAGTAAGACTCCATCTCTCTCTCCAGGTGATGATGATGATGAGGAGAGTGGTGAAGAGCGTCTCCCGTCCTGTTTTGACTACATCATGCACTTTCTCACCGTCTTCTGGAAAGTTCTGTTTGCCTTTGTCCCTCCGACAGAGTACTGGAATGGCTGGGCTTGCTTCATCGTCTCCATCAGTCTCATCGGTAGGTAACCCTAACCCCTAACCTCTGACCCCTGACCCTACAGAGTACTGGAATGGCTGGGCTGTTCATCTCCCCTAATAGGCAACATGAAATTCATGTGTAACCAGGGATTGGTCAACTCAGCGTGAAATACCACTATCCGCGTCATCAACCTGCTAGCTAAGACGTTGTCATCAACCTGCTAGCTAAGACGTTGTCATCAACCTGCTAGCTAAGACGTTGTCATCAACCTGCTAGCTAAGACGTTGTCATCAACCTGCTAGCTAAGACGTTGTCATCAACCTGCTAGCTAAGACGTTGTCATCAACCTGCTAGCTAAGACGTTGTCATCAACCTGCTAGCTAAGACGTTGTCATCAACCTGCTAGCTAAGACGTTGTCAAGCGGGATGGTAACGTGTGGCGAAGCAAACGATTAAAGGTTGATTACCAGTGTGGGCTGGCGAGGAAGGAATCTTACTGTCTGTCGTAATGTGTTTTCTGTACCTGCTAGGAGTTCTGACGGCTGTAACAGGAGACCTGGCCTCTGCCTTTGGCTGTACTGTGGGCCTGAAGGACTCTGTCACTGCCGTGGTGTTTGTAGCACTAGGGACCTCTGTACCAGGTAGGTTACACACACACACACACAGCCCCCCCACACACACATAGCCCCCCCCCACACACACAGCCCCCCCCCCCCCCCCCCCCCACACACACACAGCTCCCCCCCTCCACACACACACAGCCCCCCCCACACACAGCCCCCCCCCCCTCCACACACACACAGCCCCCCCACACACACATCCCCCCCACACACACACAGCCCCCCCCACACACACTTTCTCTCCTATTTTCTCTCCTTCTCTGTTCCCTCTGTTTGTCCTAATTGTGTAATCATGATGATGTAATGACATTTTAAACTGTAACCTTCGTGCCTCGGTACCCAGGTGTGTGTTGTGGGCTGTAGGTGTGACAGAGTAATCTCGTCTTCTCTCTCCCTCTTTTTCATCCATTTGCCTCTGCCCACTTTTCTTCACCATCTATCTCTCTTTCCTCTCTTTCCTCCTCCCCCTCCCCCTTTCTCCCCCCTTTTCCCATCCTTCCCCCTCCCCCTTCCCTTTTTTCTTTCTGCTATTTCTTCTCTCTCCCCTCCTCCCTATCTTCTTCCCCCCTCCCTCTCTCTTCTCTTTCTACAATTTATTCTCTTCTCCCTCTCCACCATTACCCAGACACCTTTGCCAGTAAGGTGGCCGCCATCCAGGACCAGTACGCCGACGCTTCCATCGGCAACGTAACCGGTAGCAACGCCGTGAACGTCTTCCTTGGGATCGGAGTGGCGTGGACCATCGCCGCCGTGTTCTGGCGTTCCAAAGGCCAGGTGTTTCGCGTCGACCCGGGCTCGCTGGCGTTCTCCGTCACGCTCTTCACGGTGATGGCGTGCATATGCGTGATGATCCTCCTCTACCGACGGCGAGCGTCAGTGGCAGGCGGGGAGCTGGGAGGGCCGAGGACTACCAAGATCATCACGTCACTGGTCTTCTTATTCATGTGGCTGATCTATATATTACTGTCATCACTGGAGGCATACTGCCACATGCCTGGGTTCTAGAGAGAGAGAGAGATGGAGGGGTGAGGGAAGGATGGAGGGGTGAGTTGGGGGAGACAGAGAGGAGGAATAGACACAGGGAGGGAACAAAAGGAAACCCACTCGGCAAAAAAAACGGTTGAATCAACATTGTTTCCACGACAACAACAAAGATTAAGCGTAATGACGTTTAATCAACGTGGGAAACTGATTGGATTTGCAACTTAAATCCAATGTCATGGGGACATTTTTTGTTGAACTCAGCCAAATGTAAATGAAAAGTAGTTGAATTGACGTCTGCGCCAGTGGGAAGGGAGGCAGAGTGGACATGTTGGAAAGAGCTAACATGGACATGGGGATGAGGGACAGACAGAAAGATAAACCTACAGTGCAACAACTTTCCCTTTCCCATCTAACAATAGAGTCAGTATTCTCCCTTTCCCATATAACAATAGAGTCAGTATTCTCCCTTTCCCCGTCTAACAATAGAGTCAGTACTCTCCCTTTCCCCATCTAACAATAGAGTCAGTACTCTCCCTTTCCCCATCTAACAATAGAGTCAGTACTCTCCCTTTCCCCATCTAACACTAGAGTCAGTATTCTCCCTTTCCCCATCTAACAATAGAGTCAGTACTCTCCCTTTCCCCATCTAACAATAGAGTCAGTATTCTCCCTTTCCCATCTAACAATAGAGTCAGTATTCTCCCTTTCCCATCTAACACTAGAGTCAGTATTCTCCCTTTCCCCCATCTAACACTAGAGTCAGTACTCTCCCTTTCCCATCTAACAATAGAGTCAGTATTCTCCCTTTCCCATCTAACACTAGAGTCAGTACTCTCCCTTTCCCATCTAACAATAGAGTCAGTATTCTCCCTTTCCCATCTAACACTAGAGTCAGTATTCTCCCTTTCCCATCTAACAATAGAGTCAGTATTCTCCCTTTCCCCCATCTAACACTAGAGTCAGTACTCTCCCTTTCCCCATCTAACAATAGAGTCAGTACTCTCCCTTTCCCCATCTAACAATAGAGTCAGTACTCTCCCTTTCCCCATCTAACAATAGAGTCAGTATTCTCCCTTTCCCATCTAACAATAGAGTCAGTATTCTCCCTTTCCCCCATCTAACAATAGAGTCAGTATTCTCCCTTTCCCCATCTAACAATAGAGTCAGTACTCTCCCTTTCCCCCATCTAACAATAGAGTCAGTATTCTCCCTTTCCCCCATCTAACAATAGAGTCAGTATTCTCCCTTTCCCATCTAACAATAGAGTCAGTATTCTCCCTTTCCCATCTAACAATAGTCAGTATTCTCCCTTTCCCCATCTAACACTAGAGTCAGTATTCTCCCTTTCCCCATCTAACACAAGAGTCAGTATTCTCCCTTTCCCCATCTAACACTAGAGTCAGTATTCTCCCTTTCCCATCTAACACTAGAGTCAGTATTCTCCCTTTCCCCATCTAACAATAGAGTCAGTATTCTCCCGTCTAACAATAGAGTCAGTATTCTCCCTTTCCCCATCTAACACAAGAGTCAGTATTCTCCCTTTCCCCATCTAACAATAGAGTCAGTATTCTCCCTTTCCCCCATCTAACACTAGAGTCAGTATTCTCCCTTTCCCCATCTAACAATAGAGTCAGTATTCTCCCTTTCCCCATCTCAGTGAAAGCCTCTAAAATCCCCTGCTGTCGTCCTACTTGTCCAACAGGTAGAGGTCATATCAGACACTTCAACCCTTTCTACCTCTCGCTTTACGACTCTCCTCTGTTTTCTCTTTCCCTCCCTCGCTCGCTCCGCCCAGCCTTATTCTCCAATAGACTGTAAACGTCTCAATATTGTCTTAAAGTGATAGGCTAGTAGAGGACGTTAGACCACACCTCTTTCCCCGCCACCCTCGCTCCTGTTAAGCCAATCCCAAGTCACCTTGATCCCTAAGGCAGACCTTGCCCCTCCCACTTTCCGACGGCGTAGTGTGTAGATGTTGTTATTTTGCGAAATTGTAAAGAAAATAATAAATAATGAAAATGATGATTATAATGAAGAAATGGCACAGTATGTTAAAAGCATTGGAATTGAGAGAAGATGATTTTAAAAGACTATAATTGATTATGAAAGAACTGTAATAATAATTGGACTTTGCAATAAAGAAAATGTTGAATATGAAATATATTAAAATACTTAAAAAATATATATGCTATTGTTGGATATAAAAGAAACAAGATTAAACTAGCCTGTTAGTAGAAAATGTGACCAACTAGCCCACCGACTAGTGACATTTTGTCTTTTCAAATATTGCGTGGTATTGATTTTGAACCCAGGCTACCAATGTCTACTAGTCCGGCTGACCAGTGCCAAAAAATCCTTCAATTCCACCCCTGGTTCCAACCATTACGATCAAGCAGGAAATGACGTAATGCCCAAACAGGATATCAGGTAACCGGAAACAGAAAGGAGCGTGGACCAAACTGACAAACTTAATTTGGACCAATGAAATTTGAGGATAATCATGACGATGATGATGATTGATCTATTGTTTCTAACTGTGTATCGTATAAGAGACATTTCCGATGTTTGTCTTAAAAACGAAACAAACAAAGAAACTATGGGTTTAACGCTGAATATAGACATGTCTAAGGCTGGTGTAAAGACTATGGACCATGCCCTCTTGGTTTCAGTCTCAATGAGAGGAGACCATAGAGTTGGATAGAGGGTGCACATGTAACAGTATAACTTTAAACCGTCCCCTCGCCCCGACACGGGCGCGAACCAGGGACCCTCTGCACACATCGACAACAGTCACCCACGAAGCGTCGTTACCCATCGCTCCACAAAAGCCGCGGCCCTTGCAGAGCAAGGTGCAACCCTACTTCTAGGTTTCAGAGCAAGTGACGTAACTGATTGAAATGCTACTAGCGCGTACCTGCTAACTAGCTAGCCATTTCACATCCGTTACACTCACCCCCCTTTCAACCTCCTCCTTTTCCGCAGCAACCAGTGATCCGGGTCAACAGCATCAATGTAACAGTATAACTTTAAACCGTCCCCTCGCCCCGACACGGGCGCGAACCAGGGACCCTCTGCATACATCAACAACTGACACCCACGAAGCGTCGTTACCCATCGCTCCACAAAAGCCGCGGCCCTTGCAGAGCAAGGTGCAACCCTACTTCTAGGTTTCAGAGCAAGTGACGTAACTGATTGAAATGCTACTAGCGCGTACCCGCTAACTAGCTAGCCATTTCACATCCGTTACACACAGGAAAATATATAGTAGATGAGCTCTCTAGTGCAACTCTATGGAGCACACAGTTCTCTCCTTCCTCCCAAAGTGTGCACTTGTTGACTTTCCTTCACTGATTTGAATATAAATGTCTGGTATAGGAAATATGGTATGAAATGCCTACACCAATCCAATGATTTTAGATTTTCGGAAGTAGAGAACGAGTGTACACTTCAGGAGGAAGGATATATTATTGAGATGCACCCATCCTCTATCTGTTGTACAGCCATTAAACTAAACCAAGGACCAACTAACCAACCAACCAACTCTATGTTGTCATGCTAATACAACCACACTGTGACACAACACACAGCCTGTCCCCTGAATATTAAATCCCAGCTCCGTCCTCTGAATATGACATCACAGCTCAGTCAGTCCCTTGAATATGACATCACAGCGTAGTCCGTCCCTGAATATGACATCACAGCGTAGTCCGTCCCTGAATATGACATCGCAGCGTTATCCGTCCCTGAATATGACATCGCAGCGTAGTCCGTCCCTGAATATGACATCACAGCGTAGTCCATCCCTGAATATGACATCACAGCGTAGTCCATCCCTGAATATGACATCACAGCTCAGTCTGTCCTCTGAAAATTCTAGCTAATAAGGCGTTACAAAGATCAGTGTTAACATAGTATGGGGAATTTAATGAGGAAATATTTAATAAAATATCGGATGACTACCAACATTCCTTGCCAAGGTTAGAAACGTTGAGACTAAGGTTCAATCAGATCATGGGTTAACCGGCGATAGCCGACACCCGCATAGCTGATGTCTTGGCGGTGTCGGAGGTATAACTGCGGTGTCGGAGGTGTAACTGTGGTGTCGGAGGTGTAACTGCGGTGTCGGAGGTGTAACTGTGGTGTCGGAGGTGTAACTGTGGTGTCGGAGGTGTAACTGCGGTGTCGGAGGTGTAACTGCGGTGTCAGAGTTGTAACTGTGGTGTCGGAGGTGTAACTGCGGTGTCGGAGGTGTAACTGTGGTGTCGGAGGTGTAACTGTGGTGTCGGAGGTGTAACTGTGGTGTCGGAGGTGTAACTGTGGTGTCGGAGGTGTAACTGCGGTGTCGGAGGTGTAACTGCGGTGTCGGAGGTGTAACTGTGGTGTCGGAGGTGTAACTGTGGTGTCGGAGGTGTAACTGTGGTATCGGAGTTGTAACTGTGGTGTCGGATGTGTAACTGCGGTGTCGGAGTTGTAACTGTGGTGTCGGATGTGTAACTGCGGTGTCGGAGTTGTAACTGTGGTGTCGGATGTGTAACTGTGGTGTCGGAGGTGTAACTGCGGTGTCGGAGTTGTAACTGCGGTGGAGCTGTCAAATCGGTGAGTAGCTGCTCTTGTTCATTGTCACAAAGCCACACCCACTCGAGTTTGAAGTTCAGAACAAGAAAATGTAGAAATGACGCTCAGCCTAACGACGCTCAGCCTAGCGACGCTCAGCCTAGCGACGCTCAGCCTAGCGA
>NW_024061641.1:40000-45000 GCF_016432855.1 Salvelinus namaycush | reverse complement strand
CACTGTAGATATAGATAACATAACACTGTAGATATAGATAACATAGCACTGTAGATATAGATAACATAATACTGTAGATATAGCTAACAGCACTGTAGATATAGCTAACATAGCACTGTAGATATAGATAACATAACACTGTAGATATAGCTAACAGCACTGTAGATATAGATAACATAACACTGTAGATATAGCTAACATAGCACTGTAGATATAGATAACATAGCACTGTAGATATAGCTAACAGCACTGTAGATATAGATAACATAATACTGTAGATATAGATAACATAATACTGTAGATATAGATAACAGCACTGTAGATATAGCTAACAGCACTGTAGATATAGATAACATAATACTGTAGATATAGCTAACAGCACTGTAGATATAGATAACATAATACTGTAGATATAGATAACATAATACTGTAGATATAGATAACATAACACTGTAGATATAGATAACATAGCACTGTAGATATAGCTAACATAATACTGTAGATATAGCTAACAGCACTGTAGATATAGCTAACAGCACTGTAGATATAGCTAACAGCACTGTAGATATAGCTAAGGTGTAAAACGAGGGAGACAGAGAGGGAGACAGAGAGAGAGACAGAGAGAGACAGAGAGGGAGACAGAGAGAGACAGAGAGGGAGACAGACATGGACAGAGAGAGACAGAGAGGGAGACAGAGGGAGACAGAGGGAGACAGAGAGGGAGACAGAGGGAGACAGAGAGGGAGACAGAGGGAGACAGAGAGAGAGACAGAGAGAGAGACAGAGAGGGAGACAGAGGGAGACAGAGGGAGACAGAGGGAGACAGAGAGGGAGACAGAGGGAGACAGAGATGGAGACAGAGGGAGAGACAGAGAGGGAGACAGAGAGAGAGACAGAGAGAGAGACAGAGAGGGAGACAGAGGGAGACAGAGAGGGAGACAGAGGGAGAGAGAGAGGGAGACAGAGAAGGAGACAGAGAGGGAGACAGAGACGGAGACAGAGACGGAGACAGAGAGAGAGAGAGAGAGGGAGACAGAGAGGGAGACAGAGACGGAGACAGAGAGACAGAGAGAGAGAGAGAGACAGAGAGGGAGACAGAGAGGGAGACAGAGACGGAGACAGAGAGACAGAGAGGGAGACAGAGAGGGAGACAGAGACGGAGACAGAGAGACAGAGAGAGAGAGAGATAAGGAGAGAAACATCCGGATCTTAAATGCAAACATCACTGTGGCTGTGGCTGTGGCTGTGTGTGTGTGTGTGTGTGTGTGTGTGTGTGTGTGTGTGTGTGTGTGTGTCTGTCGGAAACGTCAGCGTAGCAAAGAGTGTTTACCAGTAAGTCTGAGCCCTGGATAGAGAGAGGATGAATGCAGAGAGGAGAGGAATGATAGAGAGGGACAGAGAGGAGAGGAATGATAGAGGGATAGAGAGGAGAGGAAAGAGAGTGGAATAGAGAGGAGAGGGATATAGAGGAGAGGAATGAGAGAGGGGGATAGAGAGGAGAGGAAAGAGAGAGGGGGATAGAGAGGAAAGAGAGGGATAGAGAGGGATAGAGAGGAGAGGAATGAGAGAGGGGGATAGAGAGGAAAGAGAGGGATAGAGAGGGATAGAGAGGAAAGAGAGAGAGGGATAGAGAGGAGAGGAATGAGAGAGGGATAAAAAGCTCTGCAGTGCTCCTACTTAAGCTGCTCAAACATATAGAGAGACGGGTGTTTGTGTGTGTGAGCAGGACACTCTTTCAAATATGTCTGCGCTTCAATCCCCAGTCTCTGTGCTGACTGTGTTTACATGTGAAGCTTGCTTGCAGGACTGTTCAAAGGAAAATTCCACCCAATGACTATCTTTTGGTATTTGTGTCATTAGTCTATTGTTGACTGCTGCTACTCGCTGTTTGTTTGTTACCTATGCATAGTCATTTCGCCCCCACCTACATGTACAGATTACCTCAACTAGCCTGTACCCCTGCACACTGACTCGGTACCGGTGGCCCCTGTATATAGCCTCGTTATTGTTATTCTTATTGTGTAAAATTATAAAAAGTTTTTACTTTAGTTTATTTGGTAAATCTTAACTCTTTGTTGAACTGCACTGTTGGTTAAGGGCTTGTAAGTAAGCATTTCACGGTAAGGTGCCACACTTGTTGTATTTGGCGCATGTGACAAATACAGTTTGATTTGATTTGATTAGTCACCCCCCAAAAATTTGCATGTCAGCAATCAAGTTTTCAAGATGTACAACTTTCAAAATATAGAAGTACAGATGATGCTGCCTTTGGTATCATATGGTGCTTCAATACATCATACTGGCAAAATGTGTATTTTTAAAGTTGTATATCTTGACAACTTGATTGCTGACATGCACATTTTTTGGGGGGGGGGGGGGGGGGGGGAACTATAATAAAGAATGGACTAATGACACAAAAACCAAAAGATAGTTTTTGGGTGAAATGTAACCTTTAAAACAGTCAGTTACCAAGGCTACAGTAAGTAGTAGTAGTGTGTGTGTGTGTGTGTGTGTGTGTGTGTGTGTGTGTGTGTGTGAGATTGAGTGAGTCTTCATTCCTGCCGATCGATGAAAGGAAAGATGGGGCTAACACACACAGTGGTTAATACGTGCTCTACCTCTCGTGGAACAGACGTCCAGACCTCTCGGTCCGATGTGTTACTGAATGATGAAATGATCATGGAATTCTCTACTGTCGCCTCATTCCAGTCTGTTAATACTTTACATTATAATGAACAAATGTCATGACGCAACTTGTGACGACTTGTTTTTGCAAAGTTGCTCCAGATTTTCAACATAACCCCAGACAACCCCACTTGTATTGTCACATGTGGGACTTCCTCAATATATTGGGCCGAACACAATATCACACACACACACTGCCTGCGTCCCAAATGACAACCTGTTCGGGATAAAGTGCACTACCAGGATCCACATGGTCAAACGTAGTGCACTACATAAGGAATAGGGTTCCGTTTGGGACGGGTCTAGTACTACACATTATAAAATGGTTAGTTTTACACACCAAACAATATTGCACAAGAACAGCTACCGTATAAAATATTACTTAATCCACTGGTTTGCTGGAAATGTTACACGGTTTCACAATCTACTGGCACTGCTTCTTGAAAAGATTGTGGTTTCCAGGAAAGAACACAGAACCATGAAACCAGAAATAAATTCAGTCTTTGTGTTTTATCCTCCATTTTTATTTTAAATGTTGTCTACATCTGGAGCTGCTTCATATTTTAATTATCAAATAAAAACCAACCAACCAACCAACCAACCACCCACCAACCAATCAATCACAAACCAACCAACCAATCACCAACCAAGACAAGGCCGATATTTTAGCCAAAATGCTGTATTTATTGAATTTACAGTGATACAGTTAATATGATTTCATCCAGATAAACATGATGGCATCCTGATGTCAGAGAGAATAATACTATGATACAATCAGTCATTTCTACATTCACTGTCAACAAACTCTGAGCCCCAAATGTCACTCTATGTAGGGCACTACTTTAGACTAGAGCCATATGGACCCTGGTCAAACGTAGTGCACTATATAGAGAGAAGGGTGTCATTTGGGATGAATCCTACAGTATCCCTCTCTCTCTCTCTCTTAAGTGGCTTGGAGCTCAGAGAGAAACTCTTAAAGTGGGGAGAAGGGTGGAGGGATGGAGAGAGAGAAGGATGGAGGGATGGAGAGATGGAGGGAGAGAAGGGTGGAGGGATGAGAGAGAGAAGAGTGGAGGGATGAGAGAGAGAAGGGTGGAGGGATGGAGAGATGGAGGGAGAGAAGGGTGGAGGGAGAGAAGGGTGGAGGGATGGAGGGATAGAGAGAGAAGGATGGAGAGAGAGAAGGATGGAGGGATGGAGGGAGAGAAGGGTGGAGGGATGAGAGAGAGAAGGGTGGAGGGATGAGAGAGAGAAGGATGGAGGGATGGAGAGATGGAGGGAGAGAAGGGTGGAGGGAGAGAAGGGTGGAGGGATGGAGGGAGAGAAGGATGGAGAGAGAGAAGCGTGGAGGGAGAGAAGGGTGGAGGGATGGAGGGAGAGAAGGGCGGATGTATAAGACAGGACGGCAGTCGACAGCCTTAAAGAAGGCCTGAGGGGAGGAAAGGGAGAAGAGTTGCCACACGGTCTACAGTGTGTGGAGAGAAATGTGAAGCTAGCCCTCTAGGCTAAACTGAATAAGCCCCCAGGCTGAGTCTCCCGGGTAGGAAATTGGCTATCAGTGTTAGCGAGCCAAGAGCAACCTTCTGGCCCGGTCTTTATGTTTCATTTAGATCTTATTTGATACATGCACACAAAGTCAATGGAACTCTTCAGCACGTTTTACATAGAACCACTGGCCGTGTTCTAGAACTTCTAGTGTTCTACAGTAGAATTCTCTGGCCGTGTTCTAGAACTTCTAGTGTTCTACAGTAGAATTCTCTGGCCGTGTTCTAGAACTTCTGGTGTTCTACAGTAGAATCCTCTGGCCGTGTTCTAGAACATAGTAGAGTCACCTAGCTAGCTAATACAGTGGTTCTCAATCCTGGTCCTGGGGACCCAAAGAGGTACACATTTCTGTTATTGCTCTAGCACTACACACCTGATTCAAATCATCCAAGCTCGATGATCAGTTGATCATTTTAAAATCAGCAAACACTAAAATGTGTCCCCGTTGGGGTCCCCAGGACCTGGGTTGAGAACCCTGATTGACACGATAAACTATTTAAAAAGAGGAAGAAAAACAGGGTGATAAAAATGTAATCACTTTAAAACTACTTTTTAAAAACGTATTCTCATCAGGACAAGTGTGTTACACATACTGGGCTGTTCCCCAGAGCAATATAGACCAGATTACTAATACGATCATTGTACACACACTGATCAAATCAAACAATTATTTTATGCCCAAACTAATGTTCCGATGTACAGAAATAGATATAAATTGTGATAATATAAAGACAACTTTTCGGGTCTCAAAGCACCCTGGAACTTTAACT
>NW_024061641.1:32500-35000 GCF_016432855.1 Salvelinus namaycush | reverse complement strand
TAACAAAAAAAGTTTTTTCCACCAACTAAAGCCCAAGAACCATTATGATAAAAAGGACATAATTAAATTCACACCATGGTCAACTCTACATCTGATTGGACAGGAGTAGAGGAAGAGGATGAATCCACCACTGAGGCGATGCCATTGTCTAGGCTCCTGTTCCAGGCGCTGCTATTGGGCGTTAAGGGTAAAGTGGGCGTGGAGCAGTTGGAGGGCGTGCCTGAGCTGGAGCTAGGACTGCTATGATTGGATAAGGAAAAGAGGGCGTCGCTGCAGAGACCTTTGGACTCCAGTACCGTCTGCAGATATTGGCAGATCTCCTCAGGAAGACGCTGGAGCTCCGTCACAAAGTCCTGCTCCAACCGGGCCTTCAGCTGGAATTTAAATCATTATATTTATGAGATAAAGTGATACTTCAACATGAAATGATCCTGTTACTCAAAAACAATCTTCAAGTATGTTGTTCATTAGTTGAATGTTAATAAAATGCCCCAAAAATGCCTCACCTGTGTGTGTGTGTGTGTGTCTCTCACCTGTGTGTGTGTGTGTCTATCACCTGTGTGTGTGTGTGTGTCTCACCTGTGTGTGTGTGTGTGTGTGTGTGTGTGTGTGTGTCTCACCTGTGTGTGTGTGTGTGTGTGTGTGTGTGTGTGTGTCTCACCTGTGTGTGTGTGTGTGTCTGTGTCTCACCTGTGTGTGTGTGTGTGTGTGTCTCACCTGTGTGTGTGTGTGTGTCTCACCTGTGTGTGTGTTGTGTGTCTCACCTGTGTGTGTGTGTGTGTGTCTCTCACCTGTGTGTGTGTGTCTCACCTGTGTGTGTGTGTGTCTCACCTGTGTGTGTGTGTGTGTGTGTGTGTGTGTGTGTGTGTCTCACCTGTGTGTGTGTGTGTGTGTCTCACCTGTGTGTGTGTGTGTGTGTGTCTCTCACCTGTGTGTGTGTGTGTGTGTGTCTCACCTGTGTGTGTGTGTGTGTGTGTCTCACCTGTGTGTGTGTGTGTGTGTCTCACCTGTGTGTGTGTGTGTGTGTCTCACCTGTGTGTGTGTGTGTGTGTCTCACCTGTGTGTGTGTGTGTGTGTGTGTGTGTGTATCACCTGTGTGTGTGTGTGTGTGTGTGTGTGTGTGTGTGTATCACCTGTGTGTGTGTGTGTGTGTGTGTGTGTGTGTGTGTGTGTGTCTCACCTGTGTGTGTGTGTGTGTGTGTGTGTGTGTGTGTGTGTGTGTGTGTCTCACCTGTGTGTGTGTGTGTGTGTGTGTCTCACCTGTGTGTGTGTGTGTGTCTCACCTGTGTGTGTGTGTGTGTCTCACCTGTGTGTGTGTGTGTGTCTCACCTGTGTGTGTGTGTGTGTGTCTCACCTGTGTGTGTGTGTGTGTGTCTCTCACCTGTGTGTGTGTGTCTCACCTGTGTGTGTGTGTGTCTCACCTGTGTGTGTGTGTGTGTGTGTGTGTGTGTGTGTCTCACCTGTGTGTGTGTGTGTGTGTGTTGTGTGTCTCACCTGTGTGTGTGTGTGTGTGTCTCACCTGTGTGTGTGTGTGTGTGTCTCTCTCACCTGTGTGTGTGTGTGTGTGTGTCTCACCTGTGTGTGTGTGTGTGTGTCTCACCTGTGTGTGTGTGTGTGTGTCTCACCTGTGTGTGTGTGTGTCTCACCTGTGTGTGTGTGTCTCTCACCTGTGTGTGTGTGTGTGTGTGTGTGTGTGTGTGTGTGTCTCACCTGTGTGTGTGTGTGTGTGTGTGTGTGTGTCTCTCACCTGTGTGTGTGTGTGTGTGTGTGTGTCTCTCACCTGTGTGTGTGTGTGTGTGTCTCACCTGTGTGTGTGTGTGTGTGTGTGTGTGTGTCTCACCTGTGTGTGTGTGTGTGTGTGTGTGTGTGTGTGTGTGTGTGTGTGTCTCACCTGTGTGTGTGTGTGTGTCTCACCTGTGTGTGTGTGTGTGTGTGTGTGTGTGTGTCTCACCTGTGTGTGTGTGTGTGTGTGTGTCTCACCTGTGTGTGTGTGTGTGTCTCACCTGTGTGTGTGTGTGTGTGTCTCACCTGTGTGTGTGTGTGTGTCTCACCTGTGTGTGTGTGTCTCACCTGTGTGTGTGTGTCTCACCTGTGTGTGTGTGTGTCTCACCTGTGTGTGTGTGTCTCACCTGTGTGTGTGTGTGTCTCACCTGTGTGTGTGTGTGTCTCACCTGTGTGTGTGTGTCTCACCTGTGTGTGTGTGTGTGTGTGTGTGTGTGTGTCTCACCTGTGTGTGTGTGTGTGTGTCTCACCTGTGTGTGTGTGTGTGTCTCACACCTGTGTGTGTGTGTGTGTGTGTGTGTGTGTGTCTCACCTGTGTGTGTGTGTGTGTGTGTGTCTCACCTGTGTGTGTGTGTGTGTGTCTCACCTGTGTGTGTCTCTCACCTGTGTGTGTGTGTGTGTGTCTCTCACCTGTGTGTGTGTCTCACCTGTGTGTGTGTCTCACCTGTGTGTGTGTGTGTGTGTGTGTGTGTCTCACCTGTGTGTGTGTGTGTGTCTC
>NW_024061641.1:0-27500 GCF_016432855.1 Salvelinus namaycush | reverse complement strand
AACCAGATCAACAACAACGGTACAACCAGATCAACAACAACGGTACAACCAGATCAACAACAACAACAACGGTACAACCAGATCAACAACAACAACAACGGTACAACCAGATCAACAACAACAACAACGGTACAACCAGATCAACAACAACAACAACGGTACAACCAGATCAACAACAACAACAACGGTACAACCAGATCAACAACAACAACGGTATAACCAGATCAACAACAACAACGGTACAACCAGATCAACAACAACAGCGGTACAACCAGATCAACAACAACAACAACGGTACAACCAGATCAACAACAACAACAACGGTACAACCAGATCAACAACAACAACAACAACGGTATAACCAGATCAACAACAACAACGGTATAACCAGATCATCAACAACAACAACGGTATAACCAGATCAACAACAACAACAACGGTATAACCAGATCAACAACAACAACAACGGTATAACCAGATCAACAACAGCGGTATAACCAGATCAACAACAACAACAACAACAACGGTATAACCAGATCAACAACAACAACGGTATAACCAGATCAACAACAACAACGGTACAACCAGATCATCAACAACAACGGTATAACCAGATCAACAACAACAACAACGGTACAACCAGATCAACAACAACAACAACAACGGTATAACCAGATCAACAACAACAACAACAACGGTATAACCAGATCATCAACAACAACAGCGGTATAACCAGATCAACAACAACAACAACGGTATAACCAGATCAACAACAACAACAACCGTATAACCAGATCAACAACAACAACAACCACCAGATCAACAACAACAACAACGGTATAACCAGATCAACAACAACAACGGTATAACCAGAACAACAACAACGGTATAACCAGATCAACAACAACAACGGTACAACCAGATCAACAACAACGGTATAACCAGATCAACAACAACAACGGTATAACCAGATCAACAACAACAACAACAGCGGTATAACCAGATCAACAACAACAACGGTATAACCAGATCATCAACAATAACGGTACAACCAGATCAACAACAACAACGGTATAACCAGATCAACAACAACAACAACAACGGTACAACCAGATCAACAACAACAACAACGGTACAACCAGATCAACAACAACAACAACGGTACAACCAGATCAACAACAACAACAACGGTATAACCAGATCATCAACAACAACAACGGTATAACCAGATCAACAACAACAACAACAACGGTACAACCAGATCAACAACAACGGTACAACCAGATCAACAACAACGGTATAACCAGATCAACAACAACAACGGTACAACCAGATCAACAACAACAACAACAACAACAACGGTACAACCAGATCAACAACAACGGTACAACCAGATCAACAACAACAACGGTACAACCAGATCAACAACAACAACAACGGTATAACCAGATCAACAACAACAACAACAACGGTACAACCAGATCAACAACAACGGTATAACCAGATCAACAACAACAACGGTACAACCAGATCAACAACAACAACAACAACGGTACAACCAGATCAACAACAACAACGGTACAACCAGATCAACAACAACAACAACGGTATAACCAGATCAACAACAACAACAACAACGGTATAACCAGATCAACAACAACAACAACGGTATAACCAGATCATCAACAACAACAACAACGGTACAACCAGATCAACAACAACAACAACGGTATAACCAGATCATCAACAACAACAACGGTATAACCAGATCAACAACAACAACAACAACAACGGTACAACCAGATCAACAACAACGGTACAACCAGATCAACAACATCAACAACGGTACAACCAGATCAACAACATCAACAACAACGGTACAACCAGATCAACAACAACAACAACAACGGTACAACCAGATCAACAACAACAACAACGGTACAACCAGATCAACAACAACAACAACGGTAAAACCAGATCAACAACAACGGTATAACCAGATCAACAACAACAACGGTATAACCAGATCAACAACAACAACGGTACAACCAGATCAACAACAACAACGGTACAACCAGATCAACAACAACAACGGTACAACCAGATCAACAACAACAACAACAGCGGTACAACCAGATCAACAACAACAACAACGGTACAACCAGATCAACAACAACAACAACGGTACAACCAGATCAACAACAACAACGGTATAACCAGATCAACAACAACAACAACGGTACAACCAGATCAACAACAACAACAACCAGATCAACAACAACAACAACGGTATAACCAGATCAACAACAACAACAACGGTACAACCAGATCAACAACAACAACAACGGTATAACCAGATCAACAACAACAACGGTACAACCAGATCATCAACAATAACGGTACAACCAGATCAACAACAATAACGGTACAACCAGATCAACAACAACAACGGTACAACCAGATCATCAACAACAACGGTATAACCAGATCAACAACAACAACAACGGTATAACCAGATCAACAACAACGGTATAACCAGATCAACAACAACAACGGTACAACCAGATCAACAACAACAACAACAACGGTACAACCAGATCATCAACAACAGCAACAACGGTACAACCAGATCATCAACAACAACGGTATAACCAGATCAACAACAACAACGGTACAACCAGATCAACAACAACAACAACGGTATAACCAGATCAACAACAACGGTATAACCAGATCAACAACAACAACGGGACAGAACAGATCAACAACAACAACAACAACGACAGAACAGATCAACAACAACAACAACAGAACAGATCAACAACAACAACAACGACAGAACAGATCAACAACAACAACAACCAGATCAACAACAACAACCAGATCAACAACAACAACAACAACGGTATAACCAGATCAACAACATTTAAAAAAAGACAGTAGGGCAACCTTTAATCCTTAAAAGTAGAACACAGCTTGATTCGATTGCATCAGACCAGGAAGTGATTGCATCAGACCAGGAAGTGATTGCATCAGACCAGGAAGTGATTGCATCAGACCAGGAAGTGATTCCATCAGAATAACTGACTAGGTACATTGTGAGTAATACAGTTGTTATGACAGCTGATGTGTGGTCAGAGTCCTGGTACAAAGATCATCATCTAAGTGGTGGATGAGGCCAGTTTCCTCCTTACTATGCAAGTGCTTTGTACGCTGCTAAAGCTCTGCAATGAATCCAATCGATTATTATTAGAAATGATCAGAAAACAGTATGTTACGAAACTAATCAAATGTTATTGGTCACATACTCGTATTTAAGTGTAGTGAAATGTTTGTGTTTCAAGCTCCCAACAGCGCAGTAATATCTAACAATTCACAATATTACACACACATCTATAGGTAAACGAATGGAATTAAGAAATATATAAATATTAGGATGAGAATTCTCTCACAGAATAACTTCAGTCATGAAAGGTGTCCTGGTACAGTGGGTTAGGGGTTAGGGTTAGGGTTTACATTGGTAGAACAGGGTTAGGGTTAGGGTTTACATTGAACCATCTTACCTAGCACAGATGTCCTTGAGTTTTTTCAGTTGAGCCGGCTGGCATTCCTGGGCCGTCTCCTCTAGTTTCTGAGACAGCTGGAGCACATAGTAGGAGGGCTGAGAGAGTGTGTACCACTCGTAGGTGTGTGTGTGTGTGTGTGTGTGTGTGTACCTCTTGTAGGTGTGTGTGTGTGTACCTCTTGTAGGTGTGTGTGTGTGTGTGTACCTCTTGTAGGTGTGTGTGTGTGTGTGTGTGTACCTCTTGTAGGTGTGTGTGTGTGTACCTCTTGTAGGTGTGTGTGTGTGTACCTCTTGTAGGTGTGTGTGTGTGTACCTCTTGTAGGTGTGTGTGTGTGTGTGTGTGTACCTCTTGTAGGTGTGTGTGTGTGTGTGTGTGTGTGTGTACCTCTTGTAGGTGTGTGTGTGTGTGTGTGTACCTCTTGTAGGTGTGTGTGTGTGTGTGTGTGTGTACCTCTCGTAGGTGTGTGTGTGTGTACCTCTCGTAGGTGTGCGTGTGTGTGTACCTCTCATAGGTGTGCGTGTGTGCGTGTGTGTGTACCTCTCGTAGGTGTGTGTGTGTGCGTGTGTGTACCTCTCGTAGGTGTGCGTGTGTGTACCTCTCGTAGGTGTGCGTGTGTGTACCTCTCGTAGGTGTGCGTGTGTGTACCTCTCGTAGGTGTGCGTGTGTGTACCTCTCGTGCGTGTGCGTACCTCTCGTAGGTGCGTGTGCGTGTGCGTACCTCTCGTAGGTGCGTGTGCGTGTGTGTACCTCTCGTAGGTGCGTGTGTGTGTACCTCTCGTAGGTGCGTGTGTGTGTACCTCTCGTAGGTGTGTGTATGTGTGTACCTCTCGTAGGTGTGTGTATGTGTGTACCTCTTGTAGGTGTGTGTATGTGTGTACCTCTTGTAGGTGTGTGTGTGTGTGTGTGTGTACCTCTTGTAGGTGTGTGTGTGTGTGTGTGTGTACCTCTTGTAGGTGTGTGTGTGTGTGTGTGTACCTCTTGTAGGTGTGTGTGTGTGTGTACCTCTCGTAGGTGTGTGTGTGTGTGTACCTCTCGTAGGTGTGCGTGTGTGTACCTCTCGTAGGTGCGTGTGTGTGTGTGTACCTCTTGTAGGTGTGTGTGTGTGTGTACCTCTTGTAGGTGTGTGTGTGTGTGTACCTCTCGTAGGTGTGCGTGTGTGTACCTCTCGTAGGTGCGTGTGCGTGTGTGTACCTCTCGTAGGTGCGTGTGCGTGTGTACCTCTCGTAGGTGCGTGTGCGTGTGTACCTCTCGTAGGTGCGTGTGTGTGTACCTCTCGTAGGTGCGTGTGTGTGTACCTCTCGTAGGTGTGTGTATGTGTGTACCTCTCGTAGGTGTGTGTATGTGTGTACCTCTTGTAGGTGTGTGTGTGTGTGTGTGTGTACCTCTTGTAGGTGTGTGTGTGTGTGTGTGTACCTCTTGTAGGTGTGTGTGTGTACCTCTTGTAGGTGTGTGTGTGTGTGTGTGTACCTCTTGTAGGTGTGTGTGTGTGTGTGTGTACCTCTTGTAGGTGTGTGTGTGTGTGTGTGTACCTCTTGTGTGTGTGTGTGTGTGTGTGTACCTCTTGTAGGTGTGTGTGTGTGTGTGTGTACCTCTTGTAGGTGTGTGTGTGTGTGTGTGTACCTCTTGTAGGTGTGTGTGTGTGTGTACCTCTTGTAGGTGTGTGTGTGTGTGTACCTCTTGTAGGTGTGTGTGTGTGTGTACCTCTTGTAGGTGTGTGTGTGTGTGTACCTCTTGTAGGTGTGTGTGTGTGTGTACCTCTTGTAGGTGTGTGTGTGTGTGTACCTCTTGTAGGTGTGTGTGTGTGTGTGTACCTCTTGTAGGTGTGTGTGTGTGTGTGTACCTCTTGTAGGTGTGTGTGTGTGTGTGTACCTCTTGTAGGTGTGTGTATGTGTGTACCTCTTGTAGGTGTGTGTGTGTGTGTGTGTGTGTACCTCTTGTAGGTGTGTGTGTGTGTGTGTACCTCTTGTAGGTGTGTGTGTGTGTGTGTGTGTACCTCTTGTAGGTGTGTGTGTGTGTGTGTGTGTACCTCTTGTAGGTGTGTGTGTGTGTGTGTGTACCTCTTGTAGGTGTGTGTGTGTGTGTACCTCTTGTAGGTGTGTGTGTGTGTGTACCTCTTGTAGGTGTGTGTGTGTGTGTGTGTACCTCTTGTAGGTGTGTGTGTGTGTGTGTGTACCTCTTGTAGGTGTGTGTGTGTGTGTGTGTACCTCTTGTAGGTGTGTGTGTGTGTGTGTGTACCTCTTGTAGGTGTGTGTGTGTGTGTGTACCTCTTGTAGGTGTGTGTGTGTGTGTACCTCTTGTAGGTGTGTGTGTGTGTGTACCTCTTGTGTGTGTGTGTGTGTGTGTGTACCTCTTGTAGGTGTGTGTGTGTGTGTACCTCTTGTAGGTGTGTGTGTGTGTGTACCTCTTGTAGGTGTGTGTGTGTGTGTGTACCTCTTGTAGGTGTGTGTATGTGTGTACCTCTTGTAGGTGTGTGTATGTGTGTACCTCTTGTAGGTGTGTGTGTGTGTGTGTGTGTGTACCTCTTGTAGGTGTGTGTGTGTGTGTGTACCTCTTGTAGGTGTGTGTGTGTGTGTGTGTACCTCTTGTAGGTGTGTGTGTGTGTGTGTGTGTGTACCTCTTGTAGGTGTGTGTGTGTGTGTACCTCTTGTAGGTGTGTGTGTGTGTGTGTACCTCTTGTAGGTGTGTGTGTGTGTGTGTGTGTGTACCTCTTGTAGGTGTGTGTGTGTGTGTGTACCTCTTGTAGGTGTGTGTGTGTGTGTGTGTGTACCTCTTGTAGGTGTGTGTGTGTGTGTGTGTGTACCTCTTGTAGGTGTGTGTGTGTGTGTGTACCTCTTGTAGGTGTGTGTGTGTGTGTGTACCTCTTGTAGGTGTGTGTGTGTGTGTGTGTACCTCTTGTAGGTGTGTGTGTGTGTGTGTACCTCTTGTAGGTGTGTGTGTGTGTGTGTGTACCTCTTGTAGGTGTGTGTGTATGTGTGTACCTCTTGTAGGTGTGTGTGTGTGTGTACCTCTTGTAGGTGTGTGTGTGTGTGTACCTCTTGTAGGTGTGTGTGTGTGTGTACCTCTTGTAGGTGTGTGTGTGTGTGTACCTCTTGTAGGTGTGTGTGTATGTGTGTACCTCTTGTAGGTGTGTGTGTATGTGTGTACCTCTTGTAGGTGTGTGTGTATGTGTGTACCTCTTGTAGGTGTGTGTGTGTGTGTACCTCTTGTAGGTGTGTGTGTGTGTGTGTGTGTGTGTACCTCTTGTAGGTGTGTGTGTGTGTGTGTGTACCTCTTGTAGGTGTGTATGTGTGTGTGTGTGTGTGTGTACCTCTTGTAGGTGTGTGTGTGTGTGTGTACCTCTTGTAGGTGTGTGTATGTGTGTACCTCTTGTAGGTGTGTGTGTGTGTGTACCTCTTGTAGGTGTGTGTGTGTGTGTGTGTACCTCTTGTAGGTGTGTGTGTGTGTGTGTGTACCTCTTGTAGGTGTGTGTGTGTGTGTGTGTGTACCTCTTGTAGGTGTATGTGTGTACCTCTTGTAGGTGTGTGTGTGTGTGTGTACCTCTTGTAGGTGTGTGTGTGTGTGTGTACCTCTTGTAGGTGTGTGTGTGTGTGTGTACCTCTTGTAGGTGTGTGTGTGTGTGTGTGTACCTCTTGTAGGTGTGTGTGTGTGTGTGTAACTCTTGTAGGTGTGTGTGTGTGTGTGTGTATGTGTGTACCTCTTGTAGGTGTGTGTATGTGTGTACCTCTTGTAGGTGTGTGTATGTGTGTACCTCTTGTAGGTGTGTGTGTGTGTGTGTGTACCTCTCGTAGGTGTGCGTGTGTGTACCTCTCGTAGGTGTGCGTGTGTGTACCTCTCGTAGGTGTGCGTGTGCGTGTGTGTACCTCTCGTAGGTGCGTGTGCGTGTGTGTACCTCTCGTAGGTGCGTGTGTGTGTGTGTACCTCTCGTAGGTGTGTGTATGTGTGTACCTCTCGTAGGTGTGTGTATGTGTGTACCTCTCGTAGGTGTGTGTATGTGTGTACCTCTTGTAGGTGTGTGTATGTGTGTACCTCTTGTAGGTGTGTGTATGTGTGTACCTCTTGTAGGTGTGTGTGTGTGTGTGTGTGTGTGTGTGTGTACCTCTTGTAGGTGTGTGTGTGTGTGTGTACCTCTTGTAGGTGTGTGTGTGTGTACCTCTTGTAGGTGTGTGTGTGTGTGTGTGTGTACCTCTTGTAGGTGTGTGTGTGTGTGTACCTCTTGTAGGTGTGTGTGTGTGTGTACCTCTTGTAGGTGTGTGTGTGTGTGTACCTCTTGTAGGTGTGTGTGTGTGTGTACCTCTTGTAGGTGTGTGTGTGTGTACCTCTTGTAGGTGTGTGTGTGTGTGTGTGTGTACCTCTTGTAGGTGTGTGTGTGTGTGTGTGTACCTCTTGTAGGTGTGTGTGTGTGTGTGTGTGTGTGTACCTTTTGTAGGTGTGTGTGTGTGTGTGTGTACCTCTTGTAGGTGTGTGTATGTGTGTACCTCTTGTAGGTGTGTGTATGTGTGTACCTCTTGTAGGTGTGTGTATGTGTGTACCTCTTGTAGGTGTGTGTATGTGTGTACCTCTTGTAGGTGTGTATGTGTGTACCTCTTGTAGGTGTGTATGTGTGTACCTCTTGTAGGTGTGTGTGTGTGTGTGTGTACCTCTTGTAGGTGTGTGTGTGTGTGTGTACCTCTTGTAGGTGTGTGTGTGTACCTCTTGTAGGTGTGTGTGTGTACCTCTTGTAGGTGTGTGTGTGTACCTCTTGTAGGTGTGTGTGTGTACCTCTTGTAGGTGTGTGTGTGTGTGTGTACCTCTTGTAGGTGTGTGTGTGTGTGTGTACCTCTTGTAGGTGTGTGTGTGTGTGTGTACCTCTTGTAGGTGTGTGTGTATGTGTGTACCTCTTGTAGGTGTGTGTATGTGTGTACCTCTTGTAGGTGTGTGTGTATGTGTGTACCTCTTGTAGGTGTGTGTATGTGTGTACCTCTTGTAGGTGTGTGTGTGTGTGCCTCTTGTAGGTGTGTGTGTGTGTACCTCTTGTAGGTGTGTGTGTGTGTGTGTGTACCTCTTGTAGGTGTGTGTGTGTGTACCTCTTTTAGGTGTGTGTGTGTACCTCTTGTAGGTGTGTGTGTGTGTACCTCTTGTAGGTGTGTGTGTGTGTGCCTCTTGTAGGTGTGTGTGTGTACCTCTTTTAGGTGTGTGTGTGTGTACCTCTCGTAGGTGTGTGTGTCTCTTCTTTCTCTCCAGTGAGTGTTGTTGTTGTCGTAGTTTGAGAAGCTCATCCATCTGCCACTCCCTGAGCTGCACTGTCTGTTTCTGTAGCTCCACCTCCAACGCTGTCAGCTGTCTCTGCACCGGCTCTGCTGACTGACTGACACACACACACACACACACACACACATACACACACACACACACACTGTATTCCCCACTGTGTCTCTCCCTCTTTTATCTCTAGGAACCAACTCCCAGGTCTCGAGATACTTGCTGTAGTTCTGAATGGACAGGGCTGTATTCATTAGTAACCAAACGGAACCAAACGGTCAGGGACCGACCTAAAATTAGTCCAATAGAAACTCTCTGCAAAACGTTTTCTATTTGGAGTAAACGTTTTTTGTTGCGAAACGATTTGCTACAATATCTAGCCAATGAATACAGCCCTGAGTTAATGGATTATTTGGAATGTCTCCCTCCTCTTCATCACCCATCCAGCCCCTCTTCATCCCCCCATCTTACTTCTTCTTCATGCTGGATTTCAGGTGTTTCTCCATCTGACTGCGTTGTTTCTGTGTGTCAGAGTGGAGCTGGCTAAAGCGAGTCTTCTGCTCCTTACTCAGGGACCATACCTGTTAACACACACACGCACACACACACACACACACACACACACACACACACATCTAAATGTTCAATAATCACAAGCGGTATTTCTTATCGATTAATAAACATATTATCGTTGTTTATGGGTAAGATCACTGCTAGTTACTATTTCCAATGAGAGACGGAGGCGAGAGTGACTCTCAGTCCTAACCTTCTTCAGGTGTTTCTTACGGAGCTCTCTGAGTTCTTTACCCTGGTTCTTTAACAGCTTCAGATACGACTTCTGCTGTTTCAGCTCTTCAATAGACTGAGCCTGGAGATCTGAGAGAGAGAGAAACAGTGGAATTATCTGATTGATTTGGCCTCCCACCACATGATGGCGATAGTGAGTTCTGTGGTGTAATGTAACGTAGATGAGAGGAACGGAGGCGTACTTACTTGTCAGGACTATTGCAATAAGATCCTCTTTCTGGCCTGAAACTTGAAGACAGGGACATGACATGACTGGTATGTATATAACACAGCACGGTAACCTGACTGGTATGTATATCACACAGCACGGTAACATGACTGGTATGTATATAACACAGCATGGTAACATGACTGGTATGTACATAACACAGCATGGTAACCTGACTGGTATGTATATAACACAGCATGGTAACATGACTGGTATGTATATCACACAGCATGGTAACATGACTGGTATGTTCATCACACAGCACGGTAACATGACTGGTATGTATATAACACAGCATGGTAACCTGACTGGTATGTATATCACACAGCACGGTAACATGACTGGTATGTATATAACACAGCATGGTAACATGACTGGTATGTACATAACACAGCATGGTAACCTGACTGGTATGTATATAACACAGCATGGTAACATGACTGGTATGTATATCACACAGCATGGTAACATGACTGGTATGTTCATCACACAGCACGGTAACATGACTGGTATGTATATAACACAGCATGGTAACCTGACTGGTATGTATATCACACAGCACGGTAACATGACTGGTATGTATATCACACAGCATGGTAACATGACTGGTATGTATATCACACAGCATGGTAACATGACTGGTATGTTCATCACACAGCACGGTAACATGACTGGTATGTATATAACACAGCATGGTAACCTGACTGGTATGTATATCACACAGCACGGTAACATGACTGGTATGTATATCACACAGCATGGTAACATGACTGGTATGTATATCACACAGCACGGTAACATGACTGGTATGTTCATCACACAGCACGGTAACATGACTGGTATGTATATCACACAGCACGGTAACATGACTGGTATGTATATCACACAGCACGGTAACATGACTGGTATGTATATCACACAGCATGGTAACATGACTGGTATGTATATCACACAGCATGGTAACCTGACTGGTATGTATATCACACAGCACGGTAACATGACTGGTATGTATATCACACAGCATGGTAACATGACTGGTATGTATATCACACAGCACGGTAACCTGACTGGTATGTAAATAACACAGCATGGTAACATGACTGGTATGTATATCACACAGCATGGTAACATGACTGGTATGTATATCACACAGCATGGTAACATGACTGGTATGTTCATCACACAGCACGGTAACCTGACTGGTATGTATATCACACAGCACGGTAACCTGACTGGTATGTTCATCACACAGCACGGTAACCTGACTGGTATGTATATCACACAGCATGGTAACCTGACTGGTATGTAAATAACACAGCATGGTAACATGACTGGTATGTATATCACACAGCATGGTAACATGACTGGTATGTATATCACACAGCATGGTAACATGACTGGTATGTATATCACAGCATGGTAACCTGACTGGTATGTAAATAACACAGCATGGTAACATGACTGGTATGTATATCACACAGCATGGTAACATGACTGGTATGTATATCACACAGCACGGTAACATGACTGGTATGTATATCACACAGCATGGTAACCTGACTGGTATGTAAATAACACAGCATGGTAACATGACTGGTATGTATATCACACAGCATGGTAACATGACTGGTATGTATATCACACAGCATGGTAACATGACTGGTATGTATATCACAGCATGGTAACCTGACTGGTATGTAAATAACACAGCATGGTAACATGACTGGTATGTATATCACACAGCATGGTAACATGACTGGTATGTATATCACACAGCACGGTAACATGACTGGTATGTATATCACACAGCATGGTAACATGACTGGTATGTATATCACACAGCACGGTAACCTGACTGGTATGTATATCACACAGCATGGTAACATGACTGGTATGTATATCACGCAGCATGGTAACATGACTGGTATGTATATCACACAGCATGGTAACCTGACTGGTATGTATATCACACAGCATGGTAACATGACTGGTATGTATATCACACAGCATGGTAACCTGACTGGTATGTATATCACACAGCATGGTAACATGACTGGTATGTATATCACACAGCACGGTAACATGACTGGTATGTATATCACACAGCATGGTAACATGACTGGTATGTATATCACACAGCACGGTAACATGACTGGTATGTATATCACACAGCATGGTAACATGACTGGTATGTATATCACACAGCATGGTAACCTGACTGGTATGTATATCACACAGCATGGTAACATGACTGGTATGTATATCACACAGCACGGTAACATGACTGGTATGTATATCACACAGCATGGTAACCTGACTGGTATGTAAATAACACAGCATGGTAACATGACTGGTATGTATATCACACAGCACGGTAACATGACTGGTATGTATATCACACAGCATGGTAACATGACTGGTATGTATATCACACAGCACGGTAACCTGACTGGTATGTATATCACACAGCACGGTAACATGACTGGTATGTATATCACACAGCATGGTAACATGACTGGTATGTATATCACACAGCATGGTAACCTGACTGGTATGTATATCACACAGCACGGTAACATGACTGGTATGTATATCACACAGCACGGTAACATGACTGGTATGTATATCACACAGCACGGTAACATGACTGGTATGTATATCACACAGCACGGTAACATGACTGGTATGTATATCACACAGCATGGTAACATGACTGGTATGTATATCACACAGCATGGTAACCTGACTGGTATGTATATCACACAGCATGGTAACCTGACTGGTATGTATATCACACAGCACGGTAACATGACTGGTATGTATATCACACAGCATGGTAACCTGACTGGTATGTATATCACACAGCACGGTAACATGACTGGTATGTATATCACACAGCATGGTAACCTGACTGGTATGTATATCACACAGCATGGTAACATGACTGGTATGTATATCACACAGCATGGTAACCTGACTGGTATGTATATCACACAGCATGGTAACATGACTGGTATGTTCATCACACAGCACGGTTCACGCTTCACATCATAATACACATTTAACGATGACCAACGAGATACGATTGTGAGGGGAAATAATGTCTGAAGAGATGGCATTGAATTGAAGTGGCTGGTGGGCGGAGACATGGGAGAACGTGCTCGTTGCAATAGCTGGAATGGAATCAATGAAACGGCGTCCGTCCTCGTAACACCTCCTCCCACCAGCCTCCTCTGTAACAACGTAGGCCTACCTGGACCAGGTGAGCTGGTGAAGTCAACGATGTCATCGACGGGGGCGGGGACGGGATGGAGGGGGGAGGGGATCTTCACAAGGGGGGCGTCACCCTCCAAATCACGCCCTCCCTCCTTCGGCTGCTCAAAAACACTCTACACACACACACGCGAGTGAGACGGTAGCCAGGTCAACATAACCTAAGCATTATAATGGATGGCGGTCTAGACTTATTCCTAGACCGTTTACAAACCAACATGTACTTATGCAATCTGGGTGACCTCTCTAACTAATAACTCATGCAGTGGGGGCTGGTGTTCATACTTCATAGTAATGGCTGTAATGGACAGGTTTTCATCAGTCTCCTCCCCTTACTGCTGGGCCTTCATCAAAGCAGCTAGCTGTCTCTCTCTGCCTATCAGTGTGTGAGCACCTGTGTGCGTGTCCTCACCTCACGGTTGTCCTCCATTAGAGACGCCAGCTGTATGTCTCTCTGGACCAGGAGACTGTAATGTTTCATGGGGTTGGTCAAGGCTTCAGCATACTCTATAACACACGTTTCATGGGGTTGGTTAACTTTTTAGGGATAGGGGGCAGCATTATCACTTTGGATGAATAGCGTGCCCAGAGTGAACTGCCTCCTACTCTGTCCCAGATGCTAATATATGCATATTATTATTGGTATTGGATAGAAAACACTCTGAAGTTTCTAAAACTGTTTGAATGATGTCTGTGAGTATAACAGAACTCATATGGCAGGCAAAAACCTGAGAAAAAATCCAAACAGGAAGTGGGAATTCTGAGGCTGGTCGATTTAACTCATCGCCTATTGAAATCCCAGTGGGATATGGATCTGTTTGCACTTCCTACGGCTTCCACCAGATGTCAACAGTCTGTAGAACGTTGAATGAAGCTTCTACTGTGATGTGGAGCCGATGGGAGCTGTTTGAGTCAGTGGTCTGGCAGAGAGCCAGGTCCTGGTCACACGCATTCCACATGATATCGACTTGTGTTCCATTACTTCTATAGACACAAAGGAATTCTCCGGTTGGAACGTTATTGAATATTTATGATAACAACATCCTAAAGATTGATTCTATACTTAGTTTGACAAGTTTATTCGACCTGTAATATAACTTTTTGAAGTTTTCGTCCGAAGTTCACCTGGACCTGCACGAGCGTTTGAATATGTGTACTAAACGTGCTAACAAAAGTAGCTACTAGGACATAAATAATGGACATTATCGAACAAAACAACAATTTGTTGTGGAATTAGGATTCCTGGGAGTGCATTCTGATGAAGATCATCAAAGGTAAGGGAATATTTATAATGTAATTTCGTATTTCTGTTGACTCCAACATGGCAGAGAAATGTTGTTTCTATCTGAGCGCCGTCTCAGATTATTGCATGGTTTGCTTTTTCTGTAAAGTTTTTTTTAAATCTGACACAGCGGTTGCATTAAGAACAAGTGTATCTTTAATTCTATGTAAAACATGTATCTATCATCAAAGTTTATGATGAGTATTTCTGTTATTTGATGTGGCTCTCTGCAATTTCTCCGGATATTTTGGAGGCATTTCTGAACATGGCGCCAATGTAAACTGAGATTTTAGGATATAAATATGCACATTATCGAACAAAACATACATGTATTGTGTAACATGATGTCCTATGAGTGTCATCTGATGAAGATCATCAAAGGTTAGTGATTAATTGTATCTCTATTTCTGCTTTTTGTGACTCCTGTCTTTGGCTGGGAAAATGACTGTGTTTTTTGGATTTGGCGGTGATCTAACATAATCATATGTTGTGTTTTCGCTGTAAAGTATTTTTTTTTTTTTTTTTTTTTTTAATCGGACACGATGGGTAGATGTAGTTTCACCCTGGTGTCCTTTAAGAATGTAGTCCTAGGGGGTTATGGGTAGTTTAGTCCTAAAGGGTTATGGGTAGTTTAGTCCTAAAGGGTTATGGGTAGTTTAATCCTAAAGGGTTATAGGTAGTTTAGTCCTAGAGGGTTATGGGTAGGTTAGTCCTAAAGGGTTATGGGTAGTGTGGTTTCTTACCCTGGTGTTCATTAGGAACGTAGTCTTGAGCCTCGGTGTAGACCAGGAGGGAGGGCAGCATCAGAGGTTGATTCATCTCATTCTTCAGGCTGATGTAGTGGTAACCTACACACACACACACACACACACACACACGCACGCGATTTAAAAAAACACACGTTCAAAGATCCCAAGAAAACAACAGATCTCATAGTATTAGAGGTGATTCACCATTCTGATAATAGATTGAGGAGGGCTGAGCACGCCCCCAATCTCATCGACAGGGCTGTAGAGGAGCAGGTTGAGAGCTTCAAGTTCCTCGGCGTCCACATCGCCAACAAACTAACATGGTCCAAGAACACCAGGACAGTCGTGAAGAGGGCACGACAAAACCTATTCCCCCTCAGGAGACTGAAAAGATTTGGCATGGGTCCTCAGATCCTCAAAAGGTTTTACAGCTGCACCATCGAGAGCCTCCTGACGGGTTGCATCACTGCCTGGTATGGCAACAGATCGGCCTCCGACCGCAAGGCACTACAGAGGGTAGTGCGTACAGCCCAGTACATCACCGGGGCCAAGCTTCCTGCCATCCAGGACCTCTATACCAGGCGGTGTCAGAGGAAGGCCCTAAAAATTGTCAAAGACTCCACCCACCCTAGTCATAGACTGTTCTCTCTGCTACCGCACGGCAAGCGGTACCGGAGCGCCAAGTCTAGGTCCAAGAGGCTTCTAAACAGCTTCTACCACCAAGCCATAAGACTCCTGAAAATCTAATCAAATGGCTACCCTGACTATTTGCATATCCCCCCCACCCACCACGCTGCTGCTACTCTCTGTTATTATCTATGCATAGTCACTTTAATAACTCTACCTACATGTACATAATTACCTCAATTACCTCGACACCGGTGCCCCCCGCACATTAACACATTGACTCTGTACCGGTGCCCCCTGTATATAGCCTCCACATTGACTCTGTACCGGTACCCCCTGTATATAGCCTCCACATTGGCTCTGTACCGGTGCCCCCTGTATATAGCCTCCACATTGGCTCTGTACCGGTGCACCTTGTATATAGCCCCGCTATTGTTATTTACTGCTGCTCTTTAATCATTTGTTATTCTTAGCACTTACTTTTTTAAGGCATTTTCTTAAAACTA
The DNA here is from genome assembly GCF_016432855.1 of Salvelinus namaycush. Taxonomy (NCBI): domain Eukaryota; kingdom Metazoa; phylum Chordata; class Actinopteri; order Salmoniformes; family Salmonidae; genus Salvelinus; species Salvelinus namaycush. The sequence goes on along the minus strand of NW_024061641.1, from coordinate 11,244 downwards.
CATTGTTGGTTAAGGGTTTGTAAGTAAGCATTTCACTGTAAAGTCTACTACACCTGTTGTATTCGGCGCATGTGACAAATACAATTTGATTTTAAAACAAAATATTGCAAGTAAATCCCCATGGTAACAGATTACAATAAGCCAGAATGCCTGAATCCAGCAAACCGTACTCAGTACTGACCAGGGCGGATTGTTGACACAGGACAGATACGATGGCCCAGGAACTTCCCATTCTCCTCAAACACAGCGATCCTCAAAGAGGCCAAGGTGGGGAGGACCACCTAGAGAAGAGGGGGGGAGTCGAAGAGAGATTATCAGGACAATCCTCAAAGAGGCCAAGGTGGGGAGGACCACCTAGAGAGGAGGAGAGGACCACCTAGAGAGAAGGCGAGGACCACATAGAGAGGAGGAGAGGACCACCTAGAGAGGTGGAGAGGACCACCTAGAGAGGCCCACCTAGAGAGGAGGAGAGGACCACCTAGAGAGGACCACCTAGAGAGGAGGAGAGGACCACCTAGAGAGGAGGAGAGGACCACCTAGAGAGGTGGAGAGGACCACCAAGAGAGGAGGAGAGGACCACCTAGAGAGGAGGAGAGGACCACCTAGAGAGGAGGAGAGGACCACCTAGAAAGGAGGAGAGGACCACCTAGAGAGGAGGAGAGGACCACCTAGAGAGGAGGAGAGGACCACCTAGAGAGGAGGAGGGGACCACCTAGAGAGGACCACCTAGAGAGGACCACCTAGAGAGGAGGCGAGGACCACCTAGAGAGGAGGAGAGGTCCACCTAGAGAGAAGGCGAGGACCACCTAGAGAGAAGGCGAGGACCACCTAGAGAGGACCACCTAGAGAGGACCACCTAGAGAGGACCACCTAGAGAGGAGGAGAGGACCGCCTAGAAAGAAGGCGAGGACCACCTAGAGAGGACCACCTAGAGAGGAGGAGAGGCCCACCTAGAGAGGAGGAGAGGACCACCTAGAGAGGAGGAGGGGACCACCTAGAGAGGAGGAGAGGACCACCTAGAGAGGAGGAGAGGACCACCTAGAGAGGAGGAGAGGACCACCTAGAGAGGAGGAGAGGACCACCTAGAGAGGAGGAGAGGACCACCTAGAGAGGAGGAGGGGACCACCTAGAGAGGACCACCTAGAGAGGAGGAAAGGACCACCTAGAGAGGACCACCTAGAGAGGAGGAAAGGACCACCTAGAGAGGTGGAGAGGACCACCTAGAGAGGTGGAGAGGACCACCTAGAGAGGACCACCTAGAGAGGTGGAGAGGACCACCTAGAGAGGACCACCTAGAGAGGACCACCTAGAGAGGTGGAGAGGACCACCTAGAGAGGACCACCTAGAGAGGACCACCTAGAAAGGTGGAGAGGACCACCTAAAGAGGAGGAGAGGACCACCTAGAGAGGAGGGGAGGACCACCTAGAGAGGAGGCGAGGACCACCTAGAGAGGAGGAGAGGACCCCCAAGAGAGGAGGAGGGGACCACCTAGAGAGGAGGAGAGGACCACCTAGAGAGGAGGAGGGAACCACCTAGAGAGGAGGAGAGGACCACCTAGAGAGGAGGGGAGGACCACCTAGAGAGGAGGCGAGGACCACCTAGAGAGGAGGAGAGGACCACCTAGAGAGGAGGAGAGGACCACCTAGAGAGAGGGAGAGGACCACCGAGAGAGGAAGAGGGGACCACCTAGAGAGGAGGAGAGGACCACCTAGAGAGGAGGAGAGGACCACCTAGAGAGGAGGAGAGGACCACCTAGAGAGGAGGAGAGGACCACCTAGAGAGGAGGAGAGGACCACCTAGAGAGGAGGAGGGGACCACCTAGAGAGGAGGAGAGGACCACCTAGAGAGGAGGAAAGGACCACCTAGAAAGGAGGAGAGGACCACCTAGAGAGGAGAAGAGGACCGCCTAGAGAGGACCACCTAGAGAGGAGGAGAGGACCGCCTAGAGAGGACCACCTAGAGAGGAGGAGAGGACCGCCTAGAGAGGACCACCTAGAGAGGACCACCTAGAGAGGACCACCTAGAGAGGACCACCTAGAGAGGAGGAGAGGACCACCTAGAGAGGAGGAGAGCACCACCTAAAGAGGTGGAGAGGACCACCTAGAGAGGACCACCTAGAGAGGTGGAGAGAGGAGGAGAGGACCACCTAGAGAGGAGGAGAGGACCACCTAGAGAGGAGGAGAGGACCACCTAGAGAGGAGAAGAGGACCATCTAGAGAGGAGGAGAGGACCACCTAGAGAGGAGGAGAGGACCACCTAGAGAGAAGGCGAGGACCACCTAGAGAGGAGGAGAGGACCACCTAGAGAGGACCACCTAGAGAGGACCACCTAGAGAGGAGGAGAGGACCACCTAGAGAGGAGGAGGGGACCACCTAGAGAGGACCACCTAGAGAGGAGGAAAGGACCACCTAGAGAGGACCACCTAGAGAGGAGGAAAGGACCACCTAGAGAGGTGGAGAGGACCACCTAGAGAGGTGGAGAGGACCACCTAGAGAGGACCACCTAGAGAGGACCACCTAGAGAGGTGGAGAGGACCACCTAGAGAGGACCACCTAGAGAGGTGGAGAGGTCCACCTAGAGAGGACCACCTAAAGAGGAGGAGAGGACCACCTAAAGAGGAGGAGAGGACCACCTAAAGAGGAGGAGAGGACCACCTAAAGAGGAGGAGAGGACCACCTAGAGAGGAGGCGAGGACCACCTAGAGAGGAGGAGAGGACCACCAAGAGAGGAGGAGGGGACCACCTAGAGAGGAGGAGGGAACCACCTAGAGAGGAGGAGGGAACCACCTAGAGAGGAGGAGAGGACCACCTAGAGAGGAGGGGAGGACCACCTAGAGAGGAGGCGAGGACCACCTAGAGAGGAGGAGAGGACCCCCAAGAGAGGAGGAGGGGACCACCTAGAGAGGAGGAGAGGACCACCTAGAGAGGAGGAGGGAACCACCTAGAGAGGAGGAGAGGACCACCTAGAGAGGAGGGGAGGACCACCTAGAGAGGAGGCGAGGACCACCTAGAGAGGAGGAGAGGACCACCTAGAGAGGAGGAGAGGACCACCTAGAGAGAGGGAGAGGACCACCGAGAGAGGAAGAGGGGACCACCTAGAGAGGAGGAGAGGACCACCTAGAGAGGAGGAGAGGACCACCTAGAGAGGAGGAGAGGACCACCTAGAGAGGAGGAGAGGACCACCTAGAGAGGAGGAGAGGACCACCTAGAGAGGAGGAGGGGACCACCTAGAGAGGAGGAGAGGACCACCTAGAGAGGAGGAGGGGACCACCTAGAGAGGAGGAGAGGACCACCTAGAGAGGAGGAAAGGACCACCTAGAAAGGAGGAGAGGACCACCTAGAGAGGAGAAGAGGACCGCCTAGAGAGGACCACCTAGAGAGGAGGAGAGGACCGCCTAGAGAGGACCACCTAGAGAGGAGGAGAGGACCGCCTAGAGAGGACCACCTAGAGAGGACCACCTAGAGAGGACCACCTAGAGAGGACCACCTAGAGAGGAGGAGAGGACCACCTAGAGAGGAGGAGAGCACCACCTAAAGAGGTGGAGAGGACCACCTAGAGAGGACCACCTAGAGAGGTGGAGAGAGGAGGAGAGGACCACCTAGAGAGGAGGAGAGGACCACCTAGAGAGGAGGAGAGGACCACCTAGAGAGGAGAAGAGGACCATCTAGAGAGGAGGAGAGGACCACCTAGAGAGGAGGAGAGGACCACCTAGAGAGAAGGCGAGGACCACCTAGAGAGGAGGAGAGGACCACCTAGAGAGGACCACCTAGAGAGGACCACCTAGAGAGGAGGAGAGGACCACCTAGAGAGGAGGAGGGGACCACCTAGAGAGGACCACCTAGAGAGGAGGAAAGGACCACCTAGAGAGGACCACCTAGAGAGGAGGAAAGGACCACCTAGAGAGGTGGAGAGGACCACCTAGAGAGGTGGAGAGGACCACCTAGAGAGGACCACCTAGAGAGGACCACCTAGAGAGGTGGAGAGGACCACCTAGAGAGGACCACCTAGAGAGGTGGAGAGGTCCACCTAGAGAGGACCACCTAAAGAGGAGGAGAGGACCACCTAAAGAGGAGGAGAGGACCACCTAAAGAGGAGGAGAGGACCACCTAAAGAGGAGGAGAGGACCACCTAGAGAGGAGGCGAGGACCACCTAGAGAGGAGGAGAGGACCACCAAGAGAGGAGGAGGGGACCACCTAGAGAGGAGGAGGGAACCACCTAGAGAGGAGGAGGGAACCACCTAGAGAGGAGGAGAGGACCACCTAGAGAGGAGGGGAGGACCACCTAGAGAGGAGGAGAGGACCACCTAGAGAGGAGGAGAGGACCACCTAGAGAAGAGGAGAGGACCACCTAGAGAGGAGGAGAGGACCACCTAGAAAGGAGGAGGGGACCACCTAGAGAGGAGGAGAGGACCACCTAGAGAGGAGGAGAGGACCACCTAGAGAGGAGGAGGGGACCACCTAGAGAGGAGGAGAGGACCACCTAGAGAGGAGGAGAGGACCACCTAGAGAGGAGGAAAGGACCACCTAGAGAGGAGGAGAGGACCACCTAGAGAGGAGGAGGGGACCACCTAGAGAGGAGAAGAGGACCACCTAGAGAGGACCACCTAGAGAGGAGGAGAGGACCGCCTAGAGAGGACCACCTAGAGAGGAGGAGAGGACCGCCTAGAGAGGACCACCTAGAGAGGAGGAGAGGACCACCTAGAGAGGACCACCTAGAGAGGAGGAGAGGACCACCTAGAGAGGAGGAGAGGACCACCTAGAGAGGAGGAGAGGACCACCTAAAGAGGTGGAGAGGACCACCTAGAGAGGACCACCTAGAGAGGTGGAGAGAGGAGGAGAGGACCACCTAGAGAGGACCACCTAGAGAGGAGGAGAGGACCACCTAGAGAGGAGGAGAGGACCACCTAGAGAGGAGGAGAGGACCACCTAGAGAGGAGAAGAGGACCATCTAGAGAGGAGGAGAGGACCCCCTAGAGAGGACCACCTAGAGAGGAGAAGAGGACCATCTAGTGAGGAGGAGAGGACCACCTAGAGAGGACCACCTAGAGAGGAGAAGAGGACCATCTAGTGAGGAGGAGAGGACCACCTAGAGAGGACCACCTAGAGAGGAGAAGAGGACCATCTAGTGAGGAGGAGAGGACCACCTAGAGAGGAGGAGAGGACCACCTAGAGAGGAGGAGAGGACCATCTAATGAGGAGGAGAGGACCACCTAGAGAGGACCACCTAGAGAGTAGAAGAGGACCATCTAGTGAGGAGGAGAGGACCACCTAGAGAGGACCACCTAGAGAGGAGGAAAGGACCACCTAGAGAGGAGAGAAATTATTTGTTATTTTATCACAATGCAGGGCTTAACAAATGAGCCTATTGAAATGAATAGAATTGGAAGTAGTGAAAGTAGATGGACATTCCCAGCATTATGGGCGATGTTACGTTGTGTCTGTTTCTGCGAGTGTGTGTTCGGTTCGTGAGTTTGCACTCATGCGTGTGTTGAGGCTGTGTTAACATTACCTTGTTGAAGACAAATGTCTCTTCATCCCAGACAGGGTCCAGGCTGTTCCCATTGGATGTCCTGGTGCGATACTTCCTCTTTGTGTCGGCAGGAAGTCCAAACATGTCCACTTCCACGTACACGCCCACTTTCTTATCGGTCAGGAACTGACCCGAGATCACCTGGAGATGGAGGGATGGAGAGAAGGAGATGGTCACACACACACACACACACACACTCCTACCCACTCCTACCCACTCCTACCCACTCCTACCCACTCCTACCCACTCACCCTGATCTTGACGGTGTTGGCTACGATGACTCCTACACACAGACTCCTACACACAGACTCCTACACACTCACCCTGATCTTGACGGTGTTGGCTACGATGCCGTCCACAATGTTCTCAGTGAAGGGGTCAAAGTGTTTGTCTGTCCGTCTCATGAACTCTGGTTTCAGCAGGTAGCCACTGTGGCCATTATACTCAAATACTCCCATGTTCAACTGCATGGGCAGGTCTAAGAGAGAGGGGGAGGGAGGAGAGAGGGGGAGGAGAGAGAGTGATGGGGAGGGAGGAGGGGGAGGGAGGAGAGAGGGGGAGGGGGTAGGGAGGGGGAGGGGGAGAGATGGGGAGGGAGGAGGGGGAGGGAGGAGAGAGGGGGAGGGGGTAGGGAGGGGGAGGGGGAGAGATGGGGAGGGAGGAGGGGGAGGGAGGAGAGAGTGATGGGGAGGGAGGAGGGAGAGGGAGGAGAGAGGGGGAGGGAGAGGGAGGAGAGAGGGGGAGGGAGAGGGGGAGGGGGAGGGGGAGGGGGGAGAGATGGGGAGGGAGGAGGAGGGGGAGAGAGGAGGAGGGAGGAGAGAGGGGGAGGGAGAGAGGAGGAGGGAGGAGAGAGGGGGAGGGGGAGAGGGGAGGAGACGGGGGAGAGAGGGGGAGGGGGAGAGACGGGGGAGAGGGGGGGGAGAGAGGGGGGAGAGGAGAGGGGAGATTGTCAGTCATAGAAATAGTGAAGCAAGGGGACAGAGAACTGAACAGAATGAGAGAGAAAGAAAGCAAGCGAACGATGAAAGATATGCAAAAACATATACATGATCAAATACAAATCTTAGAACCAACTATTAAAGACTACCAGAACCCACTGGATTCTACAATTTCATTCAATGGACACTACAGTGAAAATGGTTAACTTTGTTAAAGCAAGGCCCCTGAACTCTTGTGTATTTCCTACACTATGCAATGATATGGGCAGCAACCATGTAACGCTTTTACAACATACAGAAGTGCGCTGGTTATCAAGGAGCAAAGTATTGACACGTTTTTTGAAATTGAGAGATGAACTTAACGTTTCTTTACTGACCATAATTTTCACTTGTCTGACCGCTTGCATGATGACGAGTTTCTCACACGACTGGCCTATCTGGGTGATGTTTTTTCTCGCCTGAATGATCTGAATCTAGGATTACAGGGACTCTCTACAACTATATTCAATGTACGGGACACTATTGAGGCTATGATTAAGAAGTTGGAGCTCTTCTCTGTCTGCATTAACAAGGACAACACACAGTTCTTTCCATCATTGTATGTTTGTTTGTGTGCAAATGAACTCAAGCTGACGGACAATGTCAAATGTGATATAGCGAAGCACCTGAGTGAGCTGGGTGAGCAATTACGCAGGTACTTTCCCGAAACGGATGACACAAACAACTGGATTCGTTATCAGCAAAATGATTGATTATTATTATATTATTATTTGTGCTCTGGTCCTATAAGAGCTCTTTGTCACTTCCTACGAGCCGGGTTGTGACAAACACACACTCATTCTTATGTTTAATAAGTGTATCGTACAGTGTGTGTGTGGCAGGCTTATTACAATGATGTCAAAAAACAACATTAGAGAGTGCGCTGACCCTGGTGCTAGAGGGGGTACAGCTGGAGGTTGACTGTTTGAAGGGGTACGGGACTATAAAAAGTTTGGGAACCACTGCCATAGAGCACACAAAAAACTATACATACCTCGGCCTAAACATCAGCGCCACAGGTAACTTCCACAAAGCTGTGAACGATCTGAGACAAGGCAAGAAGGGCCTTCTATGCCATCAAAAGGAACATACAATTTGACATACTAATTAGGATCTGGCTAAAAATACTTGAATCAGTCATAGAACCCATTGCCCTTTATGGTTGTGAGGTCTGGGGTCCACTCACCAACCAAGAATTCACAAAATGGGACAAACACCAAACTGAGACTCAGCATGCAGAATTCTGCAAAAATATCCTCAGTGCACAACGTAAAACACCAAATAATGCATGCAGAGCAGAATTAGGCCGATACCCGCCAATTATCAAAATCCAGAAAAGAGACATTAAATTCTACAAACACCTAAAAGGAAGCGATTCCCAAACCTTCCATAACAAAGCCATCAACTACAGAGAGATGAACCTGGAGAAGAGTCCCCTAAGCAAGCTGGTCCTGTGGCTCTGTTCACAAACACAAACAGACCCCACAGAGCCCCAGGACAACAGCACAATTAGACCCAAACAAATCATGAGAAAACAAAAACATAATTACTTGACACATTGGAAAGAATTAACAAAAAAACTGAGCAAACTAGAATGCTATTGGGCCCTAAACAGAGAGTACACAGTGCCAGAATACCTGACCACTGTGACTGACCCAAACTTAAGGAAAGCTTTGACTATGTACAGACTCAGTGAGCATAGCCTTGCTATTGAGAAAAGCCACCGTAGGCAGTCCTGGATCTCAAGAGAAGAAGGGCTATGTGCACACTGCCCACAAAATGAGGTGGAAACTGAGCTGCACTTCCTAACCTCCTGCCCAATGTATGACCATATTAGAGACACATATTTCCCTCAGATTACACAGACACACAAACAATTCAAAAATAATTCCAATTTTGATAAACTCCCATATCTACTCGGTGAAATACCAGTGTGCCATCACAGCCGCAAGATTTGTGACCTGTTGCCACAAGAAAAGGGCAAACAGTGAAGAACAAACACCACTGTAAATACAACCCATATTTATGTTTAATTATTTTCTCTTTTGTACTTTAACTATTTGCACATCGTTACAACACTGTATATAGACATAATATGACATTTGAAATGTCTTTATTCTTTTGGAACTTCTGTGAGTGTAATATTTACTGTTAATTTTTATTGTTTATTTCACTTTTGTATATTATCTACTTCACTTGCTTTGGCAATGTTAACACACGTTTCCCATGTCAATAAAGCCCTTAATTGAAATTGGCGAGAGAGATGGAGGCGGAGAGAGGGGAGGGAAACGAGGGGAGGAAACGAGGGAGAAGGAGATGAAAAGAAGGAGCTTACCAAGAGTCTGGAAGTTGAGTGCCGCCATCTGACAGCCGACGTTCCAGAAGAGTTGAGGCATGTAGTTGGAACTGTCTACCCTGGTGCCCTTAGGATAGATACGACTCAGCTGCTTCTTATTGTACTCAACAAACTCTATGGGGGCACTCTTCAGGGTGTCCATACCCTTAGTCTCAACGAACGACGACATCTCAAAATACTTATTCCTCTCTGAGAGAGACGAGAGAGAGAGATAATATATTAACATCAGCTATATAAATCAGTGTGTGTTGGCTGGCCCTGAACTACTAGTGAGTCATGCTCTACATGAGAAGGGAGGTTAGGCCTCCCACACACACCTCGCACTCAACACACACTCACTGTTTGCGACCTCAAAGCTCTTGAACTTGACAGGTTCTATGTAGTTGACCAGAGTAGACATCTCCTCTGTTGCGTTCACCTCACTACTAGCAGTACCCTGAGAGAGAGAGACAGAGAGAGAGACAGAGAGACAGAGAGAGAGACAGGGAGAGACCGAGAGAGAGACAGAGAGAGAGAGAGAGAGAGAGAGACGTTGACTTGTCTTTCTTTAAATGGCACATCCTCATTTAATTTCATTAAAACCTCACACCACCCCCCCACCCCCCTTTAAAAAACAAATATCCCCTGTGCTGCATACTCACCTTGCCCTCTACCCCACAACACCACACACCACACATCACAATAACCAAAACCTCACCTCTATAACCATATATCCAACCCATCTTCCCCAGCTGTACAGACGGCCCCCCCAACACACCATATCTCCTGAAACATCTTCCCCAGCTGTACAGACGGCCCCCCAACACACCATATCTCCTGAAACATCTTCCCCAGCTGTACAGACGCCCCCCCAACACACCATATCTCCTGAAACATCTTCCCCAGCTGTACAGACGGCCCCCCCAACACACCATATCTCCTGAAACATCCTCCCCAGCTGTACAGACGGCCCCCCAACACACCATATCTCCTGAAACATCTTCCCCAGCTGTACAGACGGCCCCCCCAACACATCATATCTCCTGAAACATCTTCCCCAGCTATACAGACAGCCCCCCCAACACACCATATCTCCTGAAACATCTTCCCCAGCTGTACAGACGCCCCCCCAACACACCATATCTCCTGAAACATCTTCCCCAGCTGTACAGACAGCCCCCCAACACACCATATCTCCTGAAACATCTTCCCCAGCTGTACAGACGCCCCCCCAACACACCATATCTCCTGAAACATCTTCCCCAGCTGTACAGACAGCCCCCCCAACACACCATATCTCCTGAAACATCTTCCCCAGCTGTACAGACGGCCCCCCCAACACATCATATCTCCTGAAACATCTTCCCCAGCTATACAGACAGCCCCCCCAACACACCATATCTTCTGAAACATCTTCCCCAGCTGTACAGACGCCCCCCCAACACACCATATCTCCTGAAACATCTTCCCCAGCTGTACAGACAGCCCCCCCAACACACCATATCTCCTGAAACATCTTCCCCAGCTGTACAGACGCCCCCCTCAACACACCATATCTCCTGAAACATCTTCCCCAGCTGTACAGATGACCCCCCAACACACCATATCTCCTGAAACATCTTCCCCAGCTGTACAGACGGCCCCCCCAACACATCATATATCCTGAAACATCTTCCCCAGCTATACAGACAGCCCCCCAACACACCATATCTCCTGAAACATCTTCCCCAGCTGTACAGACGGCCCCCCAACACACCATATCTCCTGAAACATCTTCCCCAGCTGTACAGACGGCCCCCCCAACACACCATATCTCCTGAAACATCTTCCCCAGCTGTACAGACAGCCCCCCCAACACACCATATATCCTGAAACATCTTCCCCAGCTATACAGACGGCCCCCCCAACACACCATATCTCCTGAAACATCTTCCCCAGCTGTACAGACGGCCCCCCAACACACCATATCTCCTGAAACATCTTCCCCAGCTGTACAGACGCCCCCCCCAACACACCATATCTCCTGAAACATCTTCCCCAGCTGTACAGACGCCCCCCCCAACACACCATATCTCCTAAAACATCTCCCCAGCTGTACAGACAGCCCCCCCAACACACCATATCTCCTGAAACATCTTCCCCAGCTGTACAGACGCCCCCCCCCAACACCCATATCTCCTGAAACATCTTCCCAGCTGTACAGACGGCCCCCCCAACACACCATATCTCCTGAAACATCTTCCCCAGCTGTACAGACGGCCCCCCCAACACACCATATCTCCTGAAACATCTTCCCCAGCTGTACAGACGGCCCCCCCAACACACCATATCTCCTAAAACATCTTCCCCAGCTGTACAGACGGCCACCCCAACACACCATATCTCCTGAACATCAATCCAGC